>NC_042621.1:57400740-57448240 GCF_901001135.1 Rhinatrema bivittatum
AGAAAATCCTTAATTTCTAACAAGCCTGGAAGCTGCATTGCATTTCGCTAAGAAATTGGCATTGATTGCTCTTTCTCTGCCAGTTTTACATGTAACTTTTATTTAAAGGGAATTGACTGCTATTAAAACCAGAGTTTATTTGCATAATACGCAGCGCATACTTTTCTACTTTCTTTCTTTTTGACAAGCTGATTTATTGCATAGTGACAATTGCATTGTGGTAATTTGTAAAACCACAATAAAAAAATATATAGTTTTGTACATACAGTGCAATATAGATTTGGAGCTTTTTTTTAAGAAAATTGATGGTAATGTAAGAAAGATATATTTTGAATATGTCATGTTGTTTTCCACCTTAGTTTTAAAAAATTATATAGGTGTGACATGGGAAAATATTAACATAACAGAGGAATAAGGAGTGCAAATGTGATACTGCCCTTGGGACAAAGGCCTCATGGGATTGCACGTTGATTTTCATAAACAAATTTATAATAGTGCTTCTCTTTGGAAACGGGGCCAGCATGCACAATGCAGGTACGGAAGCATTGCAGCAGATGCAAACTACTTGCTGGAAAGTACGCATGGGAATTTTTAAAATTAGATCTCCCTTTATAGTGCTTTCACTCCCCCAATAACTCCCAACCCCTTAACAGCATGTATTCCTGTACTGAGTACGGGAGAGGGTAATTGATGTTTAGAATACATTTTAACCCTGGTAAAAACAAGTTTCCCTGTGTAAAAACATTTGTTTATCGATCTCTCCTTCCCCCTCCCACACCCAGAGTCTCTGATAGCAGATAAGAACTATAAGGTCAATCTAGTCTACCAAATAGGTGGCAAACAAGCCCTGCCATTAAGGTCAAGAGTAGGACATATTTGGATGCACAGTAGGGAGTGGTGAACAGCAAATAATTTTATTGCCCTAAGTCAAAGGCCAATGTTTTTTGATTATTTAGAAAATGTGGGAGTCTACATTTACTATAGGTTAACTTTTAAAATGTATGAGAAAGAAGTTCATAGTTTTTACATTTTACAAGAGCCATACTGACCATCGGCTACTACTCGAGCTATTGACTTAAAGGCCAATATTCAAAAAGGGCCTGAGTACCTGACCTAGGTGCCTGAATTTTAGTTACCCAGAGGCCAATACTTAGAGAAAGGAAAATGGGTAACTTATCCGGCTAAAGTTAGCCAGAGAAGTTATCAGGCATATTCAACAGGTATAAACATCCCACTGAATATCCCCACATAAAGTTATCTGGGTAAACCTACCTGAATAACCTTGAGACCTAACTGACTATATTTGTATATCACCCATAAGGTTTCAAAGTTGCCAGGTACATGTCCCTGGATAACTTTAACCTTCACCAGCTATTCAAAAGAATATAGCCAGTGAAGTAATAATCTTCCTTGTTAAAAAAAATAAATAAATCATTTCGGGCCTGGTGGCCTGGTTCCCCTGACTTCCACCGCAGCCAGAGCCCCCAAGCCTCTCCAAACATAGTTATAAAAGTGAAAGAGGAATTTTCATTTAAGATAATCTAGTCCCTAACTCCTTAAGGGGATCATTCATCAAAAATGCGTTATGGCATTCTCGCAAGCGTCAGGGCCCATAACCCGTCCATTATTTTTCACAGCGCAAGATGCGTATGCAAAATTTGAAAATCTAGGTCAAGGTTCATCATTTTGCTATAGATTTCGCATGAATAGCACCTGCGATAAAAAAAGGGATGGGAGGTTAGGCTAATTTTTTTCTGAGAGAGAGAGAGACTCTTTAGGCTTTCATTTAAGAGAACTATTTATACCACTAGGAGGGTCAGCTAGTAACTCGAGGTGAGGTTTTGGTGGTGGTCTATGGTTACTCTTAAGTTAGAGAGAGAGTACATTGTACAAATCTCATGTTCGTGTACCTTTCCTCATTCCGAATCACATCAAATGTTCACTGATGTGTACTGTGCTGTTCGTACCTCTGACTGTGCGCGTAAAACTGCTTCCCAAACCCTAGACCACCACCAAAACCTCACCTCGCGTTACTACTTGACCCTCCTACAGTGGTATAGACAGTTCTCTTAAATGAAAGCCTTCAAAAAGAGTCTTTCTCTCTCTCTCTCTCTCATATAGTTTTCCAAAACATGGAAACTAAAATAGCACATGTTGTGGTATCTAAAAAAATTAGCCTAACCACACCCCTTTTTTATTGCAAGTGGTATTCATTTGAAATTTATAGCAAAATGATTAGGCCTAAACAAGCCTAAAACGTTTGAATATTGGCCCCTTAAGAACAGTTTATATTACATATATTTATTCACTCATATCAACATCAATATACATATCATTTATATTTTGAGATTTGAAACATCAATGCAATAAAAACAGGGATCAATGTAATATTCCATGTTAAAACTGGGTGTTAATGTGGATTTTAGATTTAATTACTCATATTTCCAAATCTGAGCAAAAGATGAGTACATTACAGGTATAGTAGGTATTTTTCTACCCAAGAGGTTTACAATGTGAGACTGTACCTGAGACAATGGAGAGTGAAGTGACTTATCTAAAACCATATGTATCATCAATGGGAGAAGCAGGATTTGAGCCATGGCTTCCCTTGTTTGCAGCCTACTGTTCTAACCACTAGCACACTCCAATGTGCATTAACACTTAGGGAGTCATTTATCAAAGTGCTATATGGCGTTTTCACATGCAAAAAATGGTTTTAATGCATGCGAAAGCACCATAACGTTTGGTATGATGCAAACGAGAAAAAGGGGCAGGAATTTTGGCCAAGGCTCACAGTTTTACAAAGCCACTCTGCATGGCTTTAACTATACCTTTTTTATGAGAGAGAGAGAGAGAGAGAACCTAGTCACAACACCCTCACTATAGATAAGTATTTATGTCTCTATGGGAGGCACGCCACTTTGACATTCAAAGTGAGATGTACGAACAGAACAATGCTCTCTTGTGAAGATTTGATGATCTTCGGAGTGAGGAAACTCACCCAGAGATGAGATTTGTGCAATATTCTCTCAACCTAGCTTGATGTTACCCAGGTAGAGAGTCCATCTCTCTCTCTCTCTCTCTCTCCCTCTCCTCTAGGAACTTAAACATGCTCATGACTGTAGGAAATACATAAATTCTGGCACTTATTGCAAAGTGCAAAAAAGTTATCATAATTTGTGCGAAGATAATGCTTCACATAGGTATTAGCACAAATTGTGATGAAGTGCCTATTACCTTAAAACACACCCCTTTTCCTATTGCATGTGATATTTAGTGCATTTTGATAAATCCAGGCCTTAGTTTGCATATGCTCACTAAACTATACAAAACATAAAACACTAAAAACCACAGGAACAAAAGAAGCAGAAAAAATAGTTACCCAAACCTACAAAACAGCTCAGAAAAAAATGTCTTAATTGATTTGCTAGTGTAAATACTTGGTAGCCAGATGATTCCCTAATAGGCAAGTTGTTCTGGATATGAAAGTCAATACAAGAAAAATCTCCCAGTACACATACGAGCTGAATCTTTTTAAAGGAGGAATCCTCTAAGACAGCACCCTGTGATAAATGAAGCAAATGTGTAATAGTGTAAAATGCAAGTCAGTTTTGTAAATAAGTGACTTGGAAAGTCAGGTAGGTGATCTTAAATAAAATGAAACAAGCAAAAAAAACATGTAATTTGGCAAGTTAATGCTAAATTCACTAACTAATTAGATCCAGAAAGTTCACATTCATGCACATCCATCACTGGCATAACAAAAGGACTGATTGTGATGTTACTTATATGCTCCTCTGCTTTCTTTCTCAGATCTTAGCACACATAAGCCTGAGGCCAAGATTGATACCTCTGATGCTGAAGTCAAAGACATTTCACGGGTTAAGATGGCAGCCTAATCTCGTTGCTCTGACCAAGAAGATAACTAAATCCCTTGCAATCCTTGTAGCTGAGTGCTGAGATTCTCACCATCTGGTAATTAGCTACCTAAAAGTATGCCATTATATTGATAGAGTAAAGGTGGTGGCCACTGCCTCATAAACATGACTTTGAGCTGATCCTGCGGTGAGAAGTGAGGACCTGGGGTCAGTTCCTGATCCCTGGTGAGCCCCCTTGGTAAAGCCCAGGAGCAGTGCATGAAGCCAGCTTACCCACCTGAGCATCAGAACACCTCAAGCACAATTCACCCTCCTTCCCATACGCAGGGCCTCAACACAATGAGGTATTCCCACCAACCCGCCCTCCTTCTCATCCAGCAGGGCCTGCTGCTTACTAATCTTCAGTTTTCCATGAGTATCTCCTCCAAAGAGCTGCAACCCTCCTGCTCTCCTTTCCTCCCTCTCATTTGATACAACCTACCCACTCTCTAGGCTTCTGCCTTCTCCTCCTGACATGCAGCTGGCTGAAGCCTTCCTGAATGTCCACTCAGCCTTGCTCATGACTGTTGTGGCCTTCCCGCCCTCCCACTCGCTCGCTTGCTCCCAGATGTTGCAGCCCACCTGCTCTCCTGTCTGACTGCTGAGTTCTTCCTCCTCGGGAATGGTGCACTCTAAAGATCTTGCACCATACGCCCATCCTCCTGCTCAGATTGCCTCGCACAATCTCCTCCTGAGGAGCAGTGAGGCACATCAGTTGGACTTGTGAGGCAGCTGTGAGAGAGAGAGAGAAAAAAAATTGTGTACCGCATACCCCAAGTCCCAAGAGAGCTGTGAACTAGGCCACTGAAAGAAGGAGAGATGGCAAAAGATCTGGTGCTTCCATTGCTGCTGCTGTTGTGAAAAGAGGGAGGAGTGAAGAGGTGAAAAGAAATAGCAGTGAAGAAGTGTGAAGAGATAGGAGAGAACAGGTGAAAACAGGAAAGAGAGAAGAGGTGAAAAGAGGGAGGAGAGAAGAGAAATAGAAGTTGAGGAGAGAGGAAAGAAGAAGCAAGAAGAATGGATGAGAGTAAATGTGAGAAGGAGGAAGAGATTATAGGTGCAAAGAGGGAGGAGAGACCAACTGTGCTACAGTAGTGAGATGAGAAAAGGCAGGATAAAGCAATTGATCTGCTGAAGTGAAAAGAGAAAGGAGAGAGCTACTGAACTCCACATGAGGAGATAGCATCTAAACTGCCGAGGTGATATGAGAAGAGTCTGGAGACAGCAATTAACCTCCTAAAATAATAAAAAAAAAAATAGGAAAGAACCACTACCCCACAACCCCAGTCACTAGAAAGGGTAGAATAGGCTATGAATTTTGGATTACCTCTACCTGGTGAACCCACACTCTCCACCTAAGATCAAATCCTGATTAAACCTTCTAATGACACCACCACCACATGAAATCTCAACTTAAGATCACCACCTGATTTAACCAACACCAAAACGAAATCTCCACCTGAACGACGACACCACCAGAAGACACCACCCAAGGGCACCATTGCATGAAGACACCTTAAAATACCCTACAATTAGAAACCATCATATCATCTGCTACATTTTCCTCAACTGTCTATCCCCCTTCTCATTGATTTACCCTAGGTTATTACCATTTTTCTGGGAGACCACCCAAGGACACTACTTCACTTTTATCTCTGAATCATCTCTGGCGATCATGGATTCAAAAATCTAAATAGTTCCAATAACAGGTAACAGAAAGAATGATTACTTAATGAACAACAAAAACAAATACCTTAACAATGTTGATACATTTCTATATCACACAACAATCTCCAAAAACCAAAATATCAAAAATTGCTTACTGTTCATCCTACTACTACTAAACGCGCAATACATTTTTTTAAAAAATACCACATCAAGGATATCATAGATAAACAACAACCTACAATTTTTTCATAACGGAAACCTGGCTAAACGACAAGGACAATGTTCTTTTAAACCAATTATTGCATCCTAACTGATCTATTCCATATTCTTCAACAAAAAAGAAAAGGTAGAGGCATACTAATTATCTGCAAAAAAGAAGTCAAATTAACACTAAAGAGACCGCACCTTGAATACTGTGTACAATTCTGGTCGCTGCATCTCAAAAAAGATATAATTGCGATGGAGAAGGTACAGAGAAGGGCTACCAAAATGATAAGGGGAATGGAACACCTTCCCTATGAGGAAAGACTAAAGAGGTTAGGACTTTTCAGCTTGGACAAGAGAAGACTGAGGGGGGATATGATAGAGATGTTTAAAATCATGAGAGGTCTAGAACGGGTAGATGTGAATTGGTTATTTACTCTTTCGGAGAGTAGAAAGACTAGGGGGCACTCCATGAAGTTAGCATGGGGCACATTTAAAACTAATCAGAGAAAGTTCTTTTTTACTCAACGCACAATTAAACTCTGGAATTTGTTGCCAGAGGATGTGGTTAGTGCAGTTAGTATAGCTGTGTTTAAAAAAAGATTGGATAAGTTCTTGGAGGAGAAGTCCATTACCTGCTATTAAGTTCACTTAGAGAATAGCCACTGCCATTAGCAATGGTAACATGGAATAGACTTAGTTTTTGGGTACTTGCCAGGTTCTTATGGCCTGGATTGGCCACTGTTGGAAACAGGATGCTGGGCTTGATGGACCCTTGGTCTGACCCAGTATGGCATTTTCTTATGTTCTTATATTCTTAAATCAAAATTTACCCTCCAATCGAAGTAGCTATTTTAAAATAAAAATAAAAAAATATTGGATTGATAAACTGCCCTCCTGGCTTACTCCAAAAAGATTGCTCACCCATTATTGAACTCTACTTTCACCAAGATCTCCTGCTTGTGACTTGCTCCTAGATTCAATGGAAGCCTTAGGTTGGACTCAATACATCTCTGAAGCCACATACAAAGCTGGCAACATACTTGATTTAATATTTGCAAATCCTAATTACTAAAATATAAGAATTAAACACTTGACAATTCCATGGTCTGAATACCATCTAATCAAGGCTGATCTTATATATAAAAAACTAATAACTAAAAACTCTGAGATGAAAAACACCATAATATTCAAAAAGAAAATAAAAATAGAAACTAACTAAAGCATTTAAAAATAAAAATTAATGATTTAAAACTAAACAGCTGCTATGATGCATTTAATTCATGTGAAAATATGATCAAAGAAATTGCTGATGAACACAGCCCCATACAAACAAAAACTCTAAACAAAAGTAAAGAAAATCAGAGAAAATTAAACCCCTGATATAATGATAAACTGAAAGTCCAAAAAACTACTAATAAAAGAAGAAAAAAGATGGTGAAAAAACCCCACTGATGAATCACTTAGAAGATACAAATCTCATCTATCCCATTACAGAACACTAACGAACAAATCAAAAAAAGAATTGTTGCGGCCGACCGCCCCTCTCCTGATAGGGCTCAGGCCCGCCTACCTCCGCTCCAGTAGTCGCCGGATTCTGCCCAGTCCGGGCCCCGGTGGGTTCTCTCTTTCCACGTGGCGGTCGCCATTGCGGGCCTGCTCCTCTCCGGTCTCGCGCGTGCGCAAGGACGTCTTTCTTGTACGCCCAGGTCCCGGAAGCCCGGCCCCGCCCTTGCGGCTGACGTCACGCCCGGCTCCCGATATAACCGGCGTTCAGACTTTCCCTAAACATCTTGCAACGAGGTTCCCAACTTCTTAGTTGCTTCCAGTTGCGTTCCTGTTGACCTCCAGCTGCCTGCCTCTGACTCCGGTTTGCTTCTGACTCTGCTTCAGCCCGCTGCCTGCCTCTGACTCCGGTTTGCTTCTGACTCCGCTACAGCCTGCTACCTGCCTCTGACTCCAGTTTGCTCCCGACTCCACTACAGCCTCCGGGCTGTCCTGCCTCCACCCGACCTTCTGCTCAGCTCAGCCGGCTCCCAAGCCTACCCGGGTATCATGAACTCTTTTCTCACTCTGCCTGCCCTGGTTCCGGCGTCCCTGCTGGTCCAGCCCTTCGACCCGCTCTTCCTCTGCTGCTGATAGGCCTCCGGCCTTCTCTCTGCCTCAGCCTTTCTGGACATTCTTTAACAGCGCCTAAGTCCCAAGGGCCCGGGTCCCTACGGGCTCCTCCCGGGGGGACCCCGGCTCTGGGTGAAGTCTTGCCAGGCTGCGTCTCCGCCTCCCGGCCTACCCTGTCACTCTCGGTAGGTCAGCCCAAAGGTCCACTATCCTCTCCAGCAGCTTCAAGCCGCAACAAGAATGTTACACAAATCAGATATATGGAATCATTTTCAACTCAAAACTTCTGTTTGAGACAGTTAAGAGCCTAATTGAAGACCCTTTCTCACATCATACAACGAACATCTACTTTACAAAAACCATGTAATGATTATGCAACAGCACTAACAGAAAAAAATCAAAATGCTGAATCAACAAATCACCTGTTCCTACCCTCCAATCCAACTGAAGATCTATCTGCACAAGATAAATGGTCATCATTTGACAGAATATCGAAACTAGAGATAAGTAAAATTATAGTCAAACTAAAACCTGCTACAAATCCCCTTGACCCAATACCAGCCACCCTACTAAAACAAATAAACCAGACAATAACCCCCACAATCACACCATTAGTCAACCTCACCCTTGAAGAAGGTTATATGCCCAAAGGTCTAAAACAGGCAGTAATACAACCAATTTAAAAAAATAAATCTGGAAGACTTGATGATTGGAGTAACTACCGTCCGATCTCCAACCTAACCTTCATTGTGAAAATACTTGAAAAAGCTATCCTTACCCAACTAGAAAATCATCTTGAAGATAATAAGATACTTTATTCTAACCAATTTGGATTCTGGAAAAACCACTCAACTGAAACTCTTCTTCAGGCCTTAACTGATTCTATTTTACGAGGTTTTGACTCAAACAAATCATACTGCCTAGTCCTAATTGATCTAACAGCTGCCTTCGACACTGTTGACCATAACCTGCTATACCAACAGTTAAAAAAACATCGGGATAGATGGAAATGTGCTAAAATGGTTCACCTCCTTCCTCACAGATAGATCATTCCAAGTAAAACTTGACAATTACTTGTCTGACACCTTCCAAAGTACAAATGGCATTCTATAAGGATCAGAGCTATCAGCAACATTATTTAATATCTACATGCTTCCCATATGCAAAATACTAACTGATCTTGGCTTAAACTTCTTCCTATATGCAGATAATCTACAATTCTATATCCCTCTAACTAAATCATTTGAAAAAACAACATCTCACATTTCCGAAAATATGATTAAAATAAAAGAAAAACTAGCTCAATGGAAACTCTCAATGAACCCCCCAAAAACTGAAATAATTTGATTAAGCCGCTACCCACAAAAACTATACCTGCAGGGATAAATCTCGGATGTTGCCAAGTAACCCCCGCAACCCAAGTGAGAGATCTAGGGGTCCAAATCGCTGAAAATTTTACAATAAAAGCCCACATGGAAATTGGATCTAATTAGCTTGCTTATGTGGGCTTTTATTGTGGATATTAAGCTGATTAAAACCTCTACTAAGCACTACAGATTTTAGAACAGTTTTACAGTTACTCATTTTCTCAAACCTCGACTGCTGTAATGTATTACTTCTAGGTCTTCCACTAGTCAAGACCCCTGCAACTTCTGCAAAATGCCGCAGCCAGACTATTATCTGGAGCAAGAAAATTTGACCACATCACCTCAATTCTGATGGCTCTACATTGGCTTCCTGTTCAGACAAGAATATATTACAAAGTTCTAGCTATAATACCCAATAACATTAACCTGAAAAATAATGTTCTACTAGGAATAACATTTAAACCTCTCATCCCCCAACAAACTCTCAGATCACAGAACAAAGGCCTCCTAGAAATTCCGAAAGATGAAAGCCTTTTAAGTTTGGAATTTCTAGGAGGCCTTTGTTCTGTGTTAGATAACACTAACTAGAGACAGAGTGATCTCAATTGCTGGCCCAAAACTGTGGAATTCCATGCCAGAAGAACTTTGAACACTAACAGATAAAAAGAAATTCAAAAGCGATTTAAAAACTTAGCTATTCAATAATGCCTTCTACTTGACTGATATACCCAGTTCCTCATGACTCTGATAACATGAATAATTCTTTAACAATATCGCCCACTTGCTAATCCTTTATTTCAGCTCTATTTTTATGTTAGAAGTCCACCTTTGTATTACTTCCGTTTCTATTAATGTATTTCCTCTTTTTAACACTCATTTTATTAATGTTTTACCTGTTAACAGTTATGAACTAATGATTCTCACATGGAATGACAGTATATAAAACATTTAAATAAATAAATACATACATACATACATTTCAAAGGAGGGAGTCTCTACAAAGTGGATATTTGAGTGATTTCCAGCTGTACAGACTTCCACCTTTATCCTTGAGGAGTTGCCAGACCAAACCACTGTCATGGGGAAAATGCTGGTCATTGTCTAGCTCTTTTGGATTGTTTCTGTCCTCCCACACACACGCACACACCTTCCCACACATACACACCCTCCCACACCCACACCCACACCCACACACACGTTTTAGGAGCCCCAACCAGAGGAGGAGCCAGTCTCACTGTAACATATGCAAGCAAGAATACAGCAGAGCCTGCAAAGGCATGCCAGCACACTGCACAGCAATCTTGACAGCATTCATCCAAGGTTCACTTGTGAAGCAGGACTTCAGTGATGTCAAAATTGCCATCAGAAACTTCAACACCACTGTCCTCTAAGACATTCAGGCAATGTCATAGCAGCCCACCAGCAATATTCCATCTTCCTTCACCACTGGAACCCCATGCATCAGCCTTTGGGGCATGCCTTGTGAACGGGGTAAGAGGCCAAACCCAACCCTGTCCTAGAGGAACAAATACATTTAGTAGTCTGGTTGTGCTGGAGAACAGTCCTAAAATTAACCAGATAAGTTTATCTGGCTAACTAGGACATTATCCAGCTTTATTTAGCAGATTTCCTAATCGGCTAAATATCTGTGACAATTTATACAGGTAGCTTTAGCAGGATAAATATCAATTTGCTGCGTTGCCAGATATTGACTTCTTAGACACTCCTTTTTTCTTAAATTCCCATGTAAATGCTTAGTAAAATATCAAGAATCTAACTTTGCTTTCTTTGAACCATCTCAACTTAATTTGTTTCTTAATGATAAGATAGTTCAACAAACATTTCAATTCATTTTATTGATATTTCTGCAGGAATGTGAGCCTCATAGGTGTTACATCCTTATCCTTCAACTTTCCCTTCTCTCTATTTCATTTATAAATACAATAATCTAATTTTCTTGGGTCTTTGGAAACTGGGGACCCTATGGGGCTGATATTCATTAAAGCTGAGCTCCTAAAATTAGGAACCTAAATTAGAACCCTAACGGAGCAATTTATCAAATTGTGATAGGCCATTATTGTGTGCATTATGGTGGTATCACTGTGATAATACCGTGCCACACACTAAAACGGCGTATCACAAATTGCTTATGCAAATGTCAATATTGATATTCAAGTGGGAGGAGTTGGGGTGGGATAAATGTAAATTAGAGGGTGGTAGCGCTGCACGCGATAGGTTTTGCACGTTATCGTGGGTCAGTAACGCGGGTAATACCTACACCTTTTTTCTTGGTGGTACGGTCCAATCGTGGGCAGTATCGCAGGCTTCAGTATTATTGCAGCATGTATTGAGTGCAAAATACTGCAAACAATCCCCGCACACCTACCAAGCATTCCTGGGCCAATAAATATGCCTATTTTTACCCTGTCTACCTTCCTAAAACCATTTTGTCACTGTCGAGTGTACTTGTACCAGCACATTTCATGCCTCACCAGGCTTGTCGCAGATGACAAAACGTGGAAGAAGAACAACCAGAACAACAGCCAAGGCCACTTCTAAGACATCTGAGGGAAGTACCAGCAGCAGAGGCTCTGCTGCTGCAGGCTCAGGGTGTTGCGTCGGAGGTGGACCCTTGGGCCGAGGTGGGGTTGATGCAACCTGTAGGTAAGGATCTACTTGAGGCCTACCTGTAGGTAAGGATCTACTTGAGACCTATCAGCCATAGTCTGTTAGTATAAGGTTTTGCCGAATCTGGCTGCCACTCGGCGGGGTCTCCTTGGCTCGTGCAGGGAGACATGGGGGATCCCGTGTGAGATCTGGATATAGGTCCATATGGTCCGTGGCGTACAGCCACATTATGGAAAACAACAAGATAATCTTTGCAACTTTGGGTGGAGCATATATTAAAGCTCCACCCATCTTGTTCAAACAGTGTTAGCGACTTTTCAGAATGCTGAAGGTACATTCTATGACAGAGCGGGTAACTCATACAGCCTCGTTGTATCTCGTCTGTGCTGGCATGTTTGGCATGTGTATGGGGGTGAGAAGGCAGGGCCTGCAACTGTACCCCGAGTCCCTTGTGGCAATGACAAGGCAGGCGGCAGGCGGAGTGGGATGATAGGCAGAGGCCACTGGAGGTTCACCTATACCAGCCCTCATTCCCCGCGGGTTGAGCCTTTGGGTGCCGGGGCCAGCAGGACTTAGGTGGGCCTCTGTGTTTAGTCGAAGTAAGAGTTGGTTCAGCTCAGAGACAGAAGAGTAATGCTGGTAATGTCTGGACTGGGTAATGTCTTGGAAACTCGGGCGCCAATGGAACGGAAGCAGACAGAAAGCGCTCGAACAAAAGCAGGCCAAAGCCTGAAGGAACCACTTCCAGGGAGTAAGCTGGAGAGGCATCCAAGGGCAGGCTTGAGTCAGGGTTGGCAGCAATTCGAAGGCAGTGGCAAGCAAGGCTGAGGTCTGATCACGGAGATAGTCAAGAGCGTGGTCAGGCAAGGCAGAGGTCAGATCACAGATATGGTCGAGCGTAGTCGGGCAAGGCAGAGGTCTGATCACAGAGATAGTCAAAAGCGTAGTCAGGCAAAGCGGAGGTCTGGGTCTGGAGTTAGGCAATAGCATAGTAAGACGAAGCAGAGGTCCGGGTCTGGAAATAGGCAGTAGCGTAGTCAGGCGAAGCAGAGGTCCAGGTCTGGAGACAGGCAGTAGCGTAGTCAGGCGAAGTAGAGGGACGGGTCTGGAGATAGGCAATAGTGTAATCAAGCGAAGCAGAGGTCTGGGTCTGGAGATAGGCAATAGCGTAGTCAGGCAAAGCGAAGGTCCAGGCTTGGAGAGAATCAATGGCGAAGTCAGGCAAAGCAAAGTCAAAGTCTGTGTAGTCAATCTGAGGTATGAAGCAAGGTAGGAACGAGGAGACAGGAACCAGGAACAACAAGGAACAGGAACACAGGGATGAGACGAATCTCTAGGAGGCAATGAATACTAGACCAGCGAGGAGACCTCTTGCAAAGGTAATGCTAGGGAGCAGAGCCTGAGCTTAAATACTGTAGCTAAGTTGATGTTATCATCCGGGCTGTGGCTAGATTCCCGCTGTGGTCCCTACTTAAGGATTAATGGTGCACACATGCCTAGGGAGGGGCGCGGCGTGAGTAGCAGCGTCTCTCCATGGGCCACGCGGAGAGGCCCAATGAGAAGTGGTAGCAGGACCAGGAATGCCGGGGACTGTGGCAGAGCCAGAAGCACCGGGGGAGGTCTGAGGACGGAGCTGACGGCCCACTGCCGCCAGCAAGGAGGAACCAGAAGCTGGAGTCATTGTAGAAAGGTGAGTGGGTCGTGCCGTGGGTCTGCCATGTACGGCACACGTAAGACAAGGCTCAGTCCAGCGGCCAGCACACATCCGGCCATGGGCTAGAAGATACAGGGAGTGTATCTTTCCTCCACAAACATCCTTACTGGGCATGCCTAAGGACTTTGTGGTTAGTAGGCATCGTCTCAGCTCTAGAGCAATCCTGGAATTATATCAAGACATCTGAGGGGATCTGGATCTTGTCACTACAAGGGTCCACACCATCCCCGGCCTCAGCAAACTCTTGGCTGCCCTCCATTTCATGGAAAGTTGCTCCTTCCAAACCACAGTAGGGGTCATGGGAGGAATGTCCCAAAGCACATTCTCACACTGTCTGGACCAGGTCATCGAAGCTGTCATCGACCACTTTAATCGATACTTAAAATTTCCTCATGACAGGCAGGACTAGATAGACTTGAAGAGAGGTTTCTATGCCTTTGCACACTTTCCCAATGTCGTCGGAGCTATTGACTGCACTCACGTGGCCAACATTCCACCCTGTCAGAGGGAGAAGACGTATCGCAACCGAAAGCTCTTCCACTTCCTCAATGTGCAAGTGGTCTGTGATGCTCGAATGCACATCATGGACATTGGTGACCAGGTACCTGGAAGCGGTGCACAATGTCTTTATATTTAGGCAATCGGCCCTCTTTGACAATTTTGAGGCTGGCCTGTACGGTGACGCTTGACTCGTAGGTAAGACACACTTTTCTTTCTCATTTCCATCTCTCCCTATGGATATGTGGCTAATGCCATCCAAATTGGGGGGGAAGAGGGGGGGGGAGGGCTGTGGGGGAGGACACGATAGGTTGCATTACAACTGCCTTTTTTTCACCCATGTTTCAGAGGCCTGCCAAAGTAGTGTTGCAATGCAAACAAAGCATAGGACCTAAAGTGAGGATCCACTATATATGTTGCACTTATTTAAAACCTAAAAGGCCCCATTCCTAACCTCCCCTTGGGAGCTGTTACAATGGCTCAGGTAAATCTGAACCATGCAGTGTACACACTGCCGGCACAGCACCTTTACATATGGGCCATTACTGAGGCATCAGGAAGATAGTCACCTACAGTTTCCGTACAGCCTCACACACATGTACCATGAGCAGTCTGCAGTGCATGTTACAGGCCTACTGTATTCTCTGTGTGTGGGCTCACTAATGGGTTTCTACGCTGGACAGACTGCGCAGCTGCCACGGACATATGCCTGCACAGCATGAGGTATGGCATTTGCTGATACCATAGGTGTCTCACCTCTTATGTATGTCTTGAAGATTGGCAAGCAGCTACATTCCAGTAGCCTTCGCTGGATTGTGACGGCCTGTCATGCAATACTTCCAATAGGCACATCAGATGCTGCAGTAATGAAGAGATCAGCTCCTTTTGGCTACAGCTTGCCTGCACATATAGCGACCGACAACAATGTTAAATGCTCTCAGGCAACGCGCTAATCAGGTTTTTGAAGGCTCAGCAAAGCTACAGGCTGCCTTATACAGTCTTGCTGGATGTTGTGGTTAGCCAGTCACATCTGCCAGTAACAATGCAAACATTAATGCCTTTCTTCTGTCATTGCCACAAGGGACTCAGGCAATGACAGGCCCTGCCTTCTCACCCCCATACGCATGCTAAACATGCCAGCACAGACGAGATACAACGAGGCTTTATGAGCTACCCGCTCTGTCATAGAATGTACCTTCGGCATTCTGAAAAGTCGCTATCACTTTTTGAACAAGATGGGTGGAGCTTTAATGTATGCCCCACCCAAAGTTGCAAAGATTGTCTTGTTGTTTTCCATAATGTGGCTGTATGCCACAGACCTATATCCAGATCTCCCACGAGATCCCCCATGTCTCCCTGCACGAGCCAAGGAGACCCCGCTGAGTGGCAGCCAGATTCGGCAAAACCTTATACTAACAGACTATGGCTGATAGGCCTCAAGTACCAATTCCCCTTCCAGGGGAGGTCCGCCTGAATCATATTAGCTGCTCCTCTACTCGCAGTCCCTTTTCTTTCTATCACTTCTTGGCTGTGTAGGTCACCGTGTAGTATAAAACATGCACGGCTGCTCAGGATTTGTGTTGGTGATGCACCATTACAGTGTACTTGAAATAAAGCTTTCACAGTAAACATTACATGATAGACATGTGGCCACCAACCACGTGTTCCACTTGTTAGTGACAGAAAATGAGGCACATGTGGCATTACACATGGTGGGCATCACCTGCGCACCTCATTCTCCCCCTCCCAAGTGGATGCCATAGAGTCATAGGTGTGTTGGTGGCCCATATGGTCATGGATTCTGGAGAGTGACAGCTATAGTAATGCAGCAACGGGTCAATTTTCAAAGGGCCATGTGTGCAGATACCAGCGGTTACGCGTCTGGCTGGGCCCTGTGCGCGCCATGCGCATTTTCTAAAGGGTCCGGCCACGCGTGTAACCACTGATATCCGCACAAGTACCGGGCCTCTCAGAAGGGGAAGACCAGGGGAGCTGGGGAGGGACGGGCCGGGGGAGTGCCATTCAATGCTGTCCCGGGGAAGTGTGTGCTGGCAGCTGGCCGGCGTACGGAGTCTACTGCTGCTCCAGAGGAGCGGCAAGGTAAAAAATAAAAAAATAAAATGTAAGAGGTAGGGGGTAGGGATTGGGGAGGAGAGGGGAAGAGGTAGGAAGGGTAGACTTAGGTATAGGAAAGTTCCTTCCCAGTCTGCTTCTTTATTGTAGCGGACTGGGAGGGAACTGGGGGAGGCCCGATTGCATCGCCGTGTGTGGGCTTTTAAAATTTCTCCCCCCCTGCGGGCGGATGAGGCCATCCGCCCGCACATATGTGCATGGATGTTAAAATCTGCCGTGCATGTGTTTACGGATATCGTATTTTATAGCACGCACACGTCTGCTGGCACCTGTTATAAAATAGCTGTGTCCATGTGCGCGCACTGGGAGCCGCACACACATGGGTCTTACAATCGACCCCTAAATGTGAAATAACATTGAAGGTGCAACGTGTATGACAAAGTAAGAAGGGAATACACTGGCAGATAGCAATTGTTGCACCCTTCTTTGGAAGTGGTTAAAGGTGAATTAATACCTCTGCAATGGCCGTGCTTTATGTCACAAGGGCATTCCCAGACCTATCTGACACCAGTGCTTGATCACTTAAAGAGGGAGGTAACAGTAGGATTTATAACCGCACGCCACTTTGGAGCATATGTGCATCTCGCCATCGTCTAACTGCCCTGCCTGCAGGTATAGAAAGTCTTGCGGTTGCTTCCGTTACCTTTAGGGAGATGTCATGAAATGGCAACATGTCCGTACTTCACATTCGGGACACGTGGCCACAATACTGCACACATCACTTAGTGTTGGGATCACTTAAACAGCCTTGAACTGCTGTGTCACACATAGGTTCACTCTCATCTGCAGATGACAGGTTGCTGGAAGGGCAAACAGTGTTATGTGTCACAGATACTAATGTGGTGCGGCAGTATGCACATATGCTTGTACCCTCAACATATGCACATTCCTCACCGTTTACCTACACCTACTGCCTGTAATACTGCAGGTGTGATCTCAGAGGCCCCTTACTGCACATTGGCTGAGCCCTCCCGTCCAAAACACTTTGCATATAGTACCGTTTGGAATATCAATGCACACATTTGCCTGCTTTCATGCTTGCAGGGCATTGCTGATGGACATGCGTGTGACCACGTCTGTGGACTGCTGAACAGCTGCTATGCTATAGGCTCTGCAGTAAGTGGTGTTACACACTTCTACTGTTATTTCTGAGGTGGCCTGCTGTGGTCGTTACAGTCCATGCACTCCCCTGTGTATTGCATTCTGTGTTCATCTACTGTCCTCAGCTGAACAGGTTATGAGTGTACTGGCTGGCGGTATAGTAACTGCCACACTGTGCTCATTGTATAGGCCTACTGCTCCCAAGATGTTATGTGGTTGTCATGATTGGTGATGGCCTTTAGGTATAGCCATTTTGTCAAACAGGCATTTTGTGCCACCTAAGCCCTTCTGGGGCCCAGGTCAGAATCTTGCACTAAGAATGGGTGATATATATGCCTGCCACAGAAGTGTTACCTGTGGGCAGCTCTACATAATGTTTGTGGGAAAAGGACTCACGGAGTCTCGTTAGCTGTTATAGCAAGCTGCCACACACCTCTGTGTTGTTTAATGGCAAGCATAGCTGCAACACAGGCCTTGCGCATGTGTACGTGGAGGAACTGCATCGTGCATTCCTGACTGCTAGCATAAGTGAGTGTGTGACTGCGTGACTCACGTGCTATGTGTGCCTTGCTCACTCACTGGGTGAGGGTGCTGTAGCATTTGGAGGTCTCTCTCTTGGGCCTGTATTGCAATACCCCTTAGCAGGCAGTGGGTGTTGCCAAATAGATCACAGACACCTTTAGCACACCTTTGATGGAGTGGTTGGCCTCTGGAAAAGTTGTGGCTCTCACAAGGCAGCATCTGGTCAGCATTAGGAATGGCCTTAGCTCCTGAAGTGCTCATTGTCAAGAAGAATCCTCTTCCAAATAAGAAGTATCCCCTAATTATGGTCACCATACCAAGTCCTACCTTCAGGTCTCTGCAACTGGACAACAATCTTTGAGTTCTAAAAATTAATCTTATTTATATTTTCCTCTGCAACTGGACTACAATTTCTAAGTTCAAAATTCATTTTATCTTATTATTTATATTTGGCATGGTTAATATGTCACTATATCCAAGTTAAATATTTAAATTATACAGTTTATATTACATAATTTTATTAATTACAAGTAAAACTATTCTATATTATTGATTATCATTATGTTAAATTGTCATCCAGTTATAATGTTCCATATGTACCACTGTTCTATGTAAAGCCCCCTTATCTCTGTTGGGCAGTTTATCGTTATATGTAAACCGGAGTGATTTATAGTCTCTATAAGAACCTCGGTATATAAAAATTAAAAATAAATAAATAAATAAGTACACGAACAGTTTAGATGTTGTGTTCACAGAGGTGCTGACGTGTGCAGGCGGGCATGCAGACACATCCAGTATACTGTACAACTTGAATGTTGTGCTTTACATTTGGCTGTTATCCTCACCGTGCCCTGCCCTCCACACCAAGGTTTGACCAACAACAACTTGGAGTGGGTAGAATTATGTGGTTACTATGGGGAGTACTGCCAACCCCCAACCAGGCTGGGCACGGACCCTTGGAAAGTTATGGAGGGAGGTTGTGTGGCTTAAGAAACTTCCCAGTGAATGCATCGACGCTGTGATGCATGGAACAAGCGCTGTAAAGGAGTATGTAATGCTATACCTATTGGGCGGATTCTGATGCATCATGGAGCTGCACAGGCTGCATGTATTGAGAAACCTGATGCATGGGCCATGTGTGTGTGTGTGTGTATTGGGGGGGGGGGGGGAGCTGGTAGCAGGTGCTTGGTTGGCCACGTGACACAGGCATTGGGAACGTCCTATTACAGTGTCCCCTTTTTTCTGTCCCTGCTCTCTTTTACCTCCTCTCTGTATCTGATATCATGCACAGTTCTCATACAGGTAGACACAACAACAGCCCCCATTTTTTCCTCACTCCCTCAGTGCTTTGTAGTAGAGTTGTGGTTCGTTTATCGCACGAAGTAGGAAATTACACGAAATTTCCTAATTCGTTGTGGTTTCGGAGTCCCTGAAACCCGAAAAGAATTTTCCCCGAATTTCGGGGAAATTTCGTTTTTTCGGGTTTGCATGGGGAGAGGGGCACTTTTTTTTTTTTTAAATTAAAAACCACCCCAAACCACCCCAAACATTTAAATTAACTATAATACAACACCCCCCCTGATCCCGATCCCTCCCAAAGACTTACAAACATCCCTGGTGGTCCAGCGGGGTCCCGGGTGCCATTTGATCCTTCATGCCCATGTTGTGCGCTATTGCCAGGCTTGCTCAAAATGGTGCCGAATAGCCTGAACTACCATGTCACAGGGGCTACAGGCGCCATTGGTCAGCCCCTGTCACATGGCCATCGGCGCCATCTTGTGCTCCTGTCATGTGACTGGAGCTGACCAATGGCGCCGAAAGCCTCTGTGACATAGTATGGGCAAAGGCTATCGGCGCCATTTTGATTACTGGAAGCTGACAACGAATTCGTTCCCGGACCCCCGCTGGACCCCCAGGGATTATTGGCAAGCCTTGGGGGGGTCAAGAGCCCCCTCCTGACCCCCCCAAGGCTTGCCAATAATCCCTGGGGGTCCAGCGGGGGTCCGGGAGCGATTTCGTTGTCGGCTGCCAGTAATCAAAATGGTGCCGATAGCCTTTGCCCATACTATGTCACAGAGGCTTTCGGTGCCATTGGTCAGCTCCAGTCACATGACAGGAGCACAAGATGGCACCGATGGCCATGTGACAGGGGCTGACCAATGGCGCCGGTAGCCCCTGTGACATGGTAGTTCAGAGGCTATTCGGCAGTCGGCACCATTTTGAGCAAGCCTGGCAATAGCGCACATTGGCACGAAGGATCAATTGGCACCCGGGACCCCGCTGGACCACCAGGGATGTTCGTAAGTCTTGGGGAGAGATTGGGATGGGGGGGGGTTGTATATATGTACGAAAATGCTTGAAAATGCTTTTAAATGCTTGGGGTGGGGTTTTTTTTTTAGCTTCGTTTCCCAATTCGTTTTTTGGCCCGGTTTCGGGTTTCCTCGTTTCGTTTTTTGAAAAACGAAACGAGAAAACCCAAATTGTACCACGAAGTATCCGAACCGAAAAACGACCCGGTAGAAAAAAACGAAGCACATCTCTACTTTGTAGACACAGGAACATCTTTCGCCCATATGAACAACAACAATACCTTTTCTGTGCAAAGCTAGATGTGGTGCGCCTATATCCGCTCACAAAGGGAGGGCCAACAGTTTCCTAAGCGCTGTAGGAGCTTCATTTGTACAGTAACCAAACGTTCAGTTCCGCTACGCTGTGTACTTGGTGACTCTTGCAATATGGCGGGGATAGGGAGGATGAGAGAGAGAGAGAGTACTGTGTGGTACAGAATCTTCACAGGTGCAGAGAAAAAGACGAAGAGGGGTGCAGCAAGTGCTGTTGACCAGCCACACTTCCGCAGACGGCCTGCCATGCCTGTAGTGGCCTGCCTTTGGGATGCAACATTTACATGTGTAAGCCTTACCGTACACATATAATAATGAACCCCAAGCCAGGCCAGTACAGGGGTGGGAGGCAGAGTGTGCAAGGCAGCCTAGTCCCCAGCACCAGCAGCACGGCCCCTTCTATGGACTCTGGTGGTTGGGCATGGACATGGTACAGCAGATGGTTCTCACTCAGTCATCATCCCTACTTGTGAGGCAGCAGCTGAGTGTGTACCAAGACTCAGTAAGTACATATCGTATTTGGTTTACAGTGAAAGCTACAAATGTGTGTGAGCACATACCCTTGCACTCCTGACAGAAGTAAGAGGACAGAAAGTAAATTGTTGGGTCATGAACACTCAAAGTTCCCCCTTTACACCACCCAAGCTGTACTGGCTTCCCTCCTGTGGTCCGTCTTCAAGTCCAACTTCGGGATACCTTCTTGATACATCAGTCACACCGGGTTCCCGAAGCTCAGTTCAGGACGGAGCCATCTGGAGTTTTAACCAGTTACCTTCATCTGTTTGTCCTGATGTCAGTACCTAACTCTAATGTAATTGAGTCGATGCCAGCCTAGCTGCCTTGCCTCCAACATGGTCCGCGACCATCCCAGCGGGGGTGGTAGGGCGCGTGGCGTCGCAGCACACCTTTCAAGTTTACCTCAATGCCTGCCTTGAGTCTTCATCTGAATCCTTGTCCTGTGTCTTGTCCTCGTCTGCCTTTTCCTCTGTCCGACCTGCTGCTTCCCGACGCTCCCTAGCGGCAGTCCAAAAGGGCTTGGAACAGTCGGAGGACCATTCAGAGACCACCCACCATTGTGTTGGTGGTCTCAAGGAAGCTCACAGGTTCGGTCGAGGCTCAGGGTAAGGACCTTTCACTGCAAGGGCACACATTTCATCCCGTGCTGGAGAGCGCCCCCTGGTGTTCTCGTCCATCGCAGCGCAACAAAAACTAATTTATTTATTTATTTATTTATTTATTTATTGTTTTTGTTATACCGAGTTTCATGATAGGCATCACATCAACCCGGTTTACAAATAACAAGGAGTGTAAAGCATAACGTAACGTAAAAAACAATATTTTCAATAAGAACCTTGAACTTTAAATACAGTGAATCAGAAAAAGGGAGAGGGAAAGTTACAAAAAAACAAGGAAAATAAACTTGGGATGGAAGGGGAGAAATTGAACAGCACAATATTTACATTTCAGCCTATTGATACATTAGAATAGCAAGTGAAAAATGAAACGGTACATAGGTAATCAAATGAATAAATATGACAGTTGTGAATGGTAATAGTATGATAAATATTCAGCAGGAATTAGTGAGAGAGGGTTTGAGGTTGGTTGATTCGTGTTTACATTCCATTATTGCATACGAGTTAGTGCTAGTGAGAGGAGGTTTTATTCAAGGCTTGGAAATGCTTTTTTGAAAAGCCAAGTTTTTAGTCTTTTCCTAAATGTTAAAGAGCATGGCTCTTGTCTCAAATCAGGTGGGATCGAGTTCCAGAGAGCTGGACCTGCTGATGAGAAGGCTCTGAGACTCAAGGATTTATGTTGGTAGGTTTTGGCCTTTGGAATTTGGAGTGACTCTTTGTAGTGTTCCCTGATAGGCCTGGCGGAGGTGAATTTTTTAAGTGTAGGTCAAGTTGTGTGTGTTGGTTGATAGTTTTGTATATGATGTTAATGGTTTTGTACATGATTCTATAGTGGATCGGAAGCCAATGGAGGTTTTTGAGAATAGGTGAAATGTGGTCAATTTTCCTGGAATTTGTAAGGACTCTGGCTGCAGAGTTCTGAACCATTTGTAAAGGTTTGGTGTAAGAAGCTGGGAGGCCTAATAGTAATGAGTTGCAATAATCTAGTTTGGAAAAGATTATTGCTTGCAAGATTGTTCTGAAGTCCTGAGTGTGAAACAGCGGTTTTATTCTTTTCAGGATATGTAATTTGTAGAAGCAATCTTTGGTGGTTTGGTTAATGAATGTTTTGAGGTTGAGACGATTGTCTAGGATGGCTCTTAAGTCTCTTACGTGGGTTGTTTGAAGGAGTGTGGGTGGTTTAGGAAGTGTGTTATTGTTTTCCGGTGATATGAGCAGGAATTCTGTTTTCGAAGCATTGAGTACAAGGTTTAGACTGTTGAGGAGAAGTTTAATTTCTAATAGGCAACTGTCCCAGTATTCCATTGTTTTTGAGATTGATTCTTTTATAGGGATTACGATCTGTACGTCGTCTGCAAAAAGGAAATGTTTCAGGCTTAATTTTGTTAGTAGTTGGCAGAGTGGTAGCAGGTAGACATTGAAAAGGGTGGGTGAAAGTGATGATCCTTGCGGCACTCCTCTATTAGAAGGGTGGTATTGGGATTCTTTATTATGAATTTTGACTCTGTATCCTCTGTTTTCTAGAAATGTTTTGAACCAGTTTAGTGTGGCACCTGTTAAACCAATGTTTGCCAGCTGTTTTAGAAGAAGGGCGTGGTTGACGGTGTCAAAGGCCGCCGAGAAGTCAAGGAGGATTAGAAAATATGCTTGGCCTTTATCAATACCAGAGAGTAGGTAGTCCATGAGTGAAATTAGTAGCGTTTCGGTGCTTGCGGCTTTGCGAAAACCATATTGGTTTGGGGACAGAATACTGTGGTCCTCTAGGTAGTTGGATAGTTGGGTGTTTACCAGTTTTTCCATGATTTTAGCTATAAATGGTAGGTTGGAAATAGGGCGGAAGTTGTTGGGATCACATGCATTTAGATTTGGTTTTTTTTAGCAGTGGCTTGATTGAGGCAGTTTTTAGGTCATCTGGGTAGATGCCATGTGATAAGGAGCAGTTTATAATATCTGCTAGGGTTTTTGCTATTGTGTCCGGGATAAGAAGAAGCATTTTGGTAGGGATTTGATCAAATGGGTGTGATGACGGTTTCATTCTTTTTAATACATTTTGTATCTCTGTGATTGTGATGGGTTCAAAGGCATTAAGCTGGATGTCTTTATTTTGAGGAAGATATGTGTTATCTGGAGACGTAGTGTTTGGAATCAGCTGATTAAGGAGATCCGATATTTTTTTGTTAAAATGAAGAGCCAATTCGTCTGCTTTAGTCTGGGCTTGTTCGGGTGGTATATCTGGAGTGATAGGTTTAGTGAGGCTGGAAACGAAGGCGAATAGAGCTTTTGAGTCAAAGCTGAGATGATGAACCTTTCGGGCATAGTAGTCTCTTTTGATTTTCAACGTGGTACTTTTGTAAAGATGGAGTGATCGTTTGTAATCAGAGAGTGAGGCTGGTGAAGGGGCTTTGCGCCATTTTCTTTCTTTTTGCCGAAGTAATTGTTTGAGTTTTCGTAGTTCATCATTATACCAGGGTTGACGTTTGGATGTATTAGCAGACCTTGTTTTGGTTGTCAGTGGGCAGAGAGTGTTTGCTATAGATTTTGTTATTTTGGACCAGGATTGGAGGGCAGCGTTAGGGGTAGATACTTCAATGAGTGGTAGATCCGAGGTTAGAGCTTTACTTAGATGTTCCGAGTTGCAAGGTTTTCTGTATAGGAAAGAGGGTCTTGAGTTGAGTTTGGAGTCTGATCGAGGTAAGGAAAAACTGGTGGAGATTAGAGAATGATCTGACCATGGGACTTTTTTGCAATTTGGTTGTTTTGTAAGAGAAATACCAGTGTTTGTAATTGGTAAAACTGATAACTTCCTTGATGTGCGCATGTTTTAAAATATACCAGTTTAAGGGAGAAAATCCTACTTTATTTTCATGCCTAAAATATAGGCATGCATGTTGTTAAAATAGGTAGAAAAAGTACACGTGTACAATGCATTGATATGCGGTTTTTCAATGTATTGCATGAATTTGCATGTGAGCCTATATACATGCATAAGTTGCGGGGTAGAAATAAGCTTATTTTATAAAACATGTATATCATACACACAAGTTATAAAATACTAGCGTAAATCTGCTCACAGTCACATACATGTCTATATGCTGCCGCCTTTATTTCTTTGAAAGAGATCCTCCCTGTGCTGCCATGTAGAAGGTTTCAGATTTGATTCCTCTGTCAGGACTTCATAATCTGGGTTGGCTGGGGGTTTGGATGCTATGGATGCAGTTTTCACAGCCCCGGGGGCGGGAGTCATAATCATGAAAAAAAGGTGACACCTTGTTTTCAGGTATAGAGCTCCTGAAGGAGCCTTGGTGCATAGCTACTGGTCTGAGAATCATAGTTGCAATGAAAAGACTAACAACAGCAGAAGGAAGGATCTATTAAACATGGAGAAACATTCCTGAGTATTTATTTATTTATCGTGTTTTGTATACTTCGTTCGGTTTGCTATCAGAACGGTTTACAGAATCATGGAACAGGTTGTATAAACCTCATCACAGCATCTTATTGTGTAGTGTAAGTTAATTACATATAATAGTTATTAATTGTAAGGGTCATTATATACAGTAAAGATCTTATGTACAGCAAAGATATTACATATGTACTAGAGATGTGAATCGTGTCCTCGATCGTCTTAACGATCGATTTCGGCTGGGAGGGGGAGGGAATCGTATTGTTGCCGTTTGGGTTTTAAAAATATCGTGAAAAATCGTTAAAATCGTGAGCCAACCCCCTAAAACCCACCCCCGACCCTTTAAATTAAATCCCCCACCCTCCCGAACCCCCCCCCAAAATGCTTTAAATTACCTGGGGATCCAGCAGTGGTCCAGAACGGCGGCGGTCCGGAACGGCCCCCTCAATTGAATCCTTTTGTCTTCAGCCGGCGCCATTTTGCAAAATGGCCACCGCAAAATGGCGGCGGCCATAGACAAAAACGATTCGACGCAGGAGGTCGTTCCGGACCCCCGCTGGACTTTTGGCAAGTCTTGTGGGGGTCAGGAGGCCCCCCCAAGCTGGCCAAAAGTTTCTGGGAGTCCAGCGGGGTTCAGGAAGCGATTTCTTGCCGCGAATCGTTTTCCGTACGGAAAATGGTGCCGGCAGGAGATCGACTGCAGGAGGTCGTTCAGCGGGGGTTCCGGACCGCCGCTGAACAACCTCCTGCAGTCGATCTCCTGCCGGCGCCATTTTCCGTACGGAAAACGATTTGCGGCAAGAAATCGCTTCCTGAACCCCGCTGGACTCCCAGAAACTTTTGGCCAGCTTGGGGGGGCTTCCTGACCCCCACAAGACTTGCCAAAAGTCCAGCGGGGGTCCAGAACGACCTCCTGCGTCGAATCGTTTTTATGGCCGCCGCCATTTTGCGGCGGCCATTTTGCAAAATGGCGCCGGCTGAAGACAAAAGGATTCAATTGAGGGGGCCGTTCCGGACCGCCGCCGTTCTGGACCACCGCTGGATCCCCAGGTAATTTAAAGCATTTGGGGGGGGGGGTTCGGGAGGGTGGGGGATTTAATTTAAAGGGTCGGGGTGGGTTTTAGGGGGTTTTAGTGTGCCGGTTTTCCTGCCCTCCCCCTTCCCCCGATTTACGATTTTTTAACGATAAATCGGGGGAATTGGTATTGTATCGTGGCCCTAACGATTTTTGACGATTTAAAATATATCGGACGATATTTTAAATCGTCAAAAAACGATTCACATCCCTAATATGTACTGTTGTTACATATAGGCTTGGGTTAATAAGTGAGGGAGAGAGGAAGGTGTATAGGTTGGGTGAGATATTATACATTTGGATCTGTAACAGCAGGGGGTTTGACAATTTAAAGTGTCTTTCTGATGAAGTAATATATACTACATGAGGTCGGTTGTGTAATCCATTGTTAATTATGTGTGGAAATTCATGGTAACCAGGATCCCAGTACTGGTTGCAATTGAGCTAGAAGAGAAAGGAGAATGACATGAGTATTTGTGATCCCAAAGGTTAAGGAAGCTTGTGATAAGTGAATACCAAAATCCAAGTAGGCATGGAGGTCTTTGTTTTATGCTCAGCCCATGTTAAATCACATAGCTGTAGATTATGCTGTCCCCTTCATGACATCTGTCCTACACCTGATTTATCACTTTTGTGCATAATTGGTAACCTGTAATATTTACACCTATTCTCAGTCTTTCTTGCTCAATGTAAAGGTGAAACAAAAAGAATTCTGAAGGACTAGCTTAATGGTTCTTATCTGAAAAAATAAATGGGGAAAATCGAAGGAGCAAAGGACAGATAGCAGGAAAACACCCCCACTATTACGCCATGTCAGAAAGGTAAGAACAGTATTTTTTTTCTATGATAATGGAGGAAAAAAATGGAAGTACAGGATATAGCAAGAGTGTACAAAGTCAAACTGCCAGTCCAGGAAGACTTGTAGGTAGGTCCTGAGACTGAGGTCCATCATGATTAATCAACCAAGAAATTCAAGAGTAGAGAAGCAGAACAACTCGATAGCAGTTTAAAGAGGCATCTAAACACACAGCATTGCCTTCAGCATTAGCGCTAAGAAATCATCATGCTTTGGACAATGTCTTAGATGGAAGAAAACTTCTGGCCTGTGTCCATCATTAGCAGTTTATTCTAAATGCCAGCTGCTCTTTACAAGAAAAAAATGTTGCTTCAAGATTCCTATGAAGAATCTAAAGGTTTTTGAAATGACATTTTAGAACCTAAAATTATTTCCTTTTGCAGTAAATAATGGGATTGTTGTCAAAACTTGAAAGTAACTCTCTCGAGGAAATATCTCATCAAGCATGTCTATCTATCAATAGGCATAAGTAGATATAGCCATATTACAGATTTCTGTCAGGATATCCATGTAATAGGGATGTGCATTAATTTCAAATGAAAGTGCAAAATGTGATGAATGAGTTCCCTTTTTCCTTCATTTTAAACAAACCGTAAATTTTTCAAAAAACCAAAGACTTTTGTGACTTTTTTTGTTTTCAGAAAATAATGGGACAGGTTTTCAAAGGCTACATGCATTCCGGGGTGGGTCAGGGGACGGGTCAGGGGGCGGACCGGGGGCTGGTCAAGGGGCGTGGCAGCACTTCGGGGGCGGTCCCGAGGCCTCCTTCGTTGCGGCTGTGCCGGAGGTTCGTGCGCTGGCAGCCGGCCAGTGCGAGCAAGATATGCCTGCCTCAGGCAGACGTAAGAAATAAAATAAGGGGTGGGGATTTAGGTAGGGCTGGGGGTGGGTTAGATAGGGGAAGGGAGGGGAAGGTGGGGGGGACCAAAAAAAAAGTTCCCTCCAAGGCCGCTCCAATTTCAGAGTGGCCTTGGAGGGAACGGGTAAAGCCCTCGGGTCCCCTAGGGCTCAGCGTGCACAAGGCGCACAAGGTGCGTGCACCGACCCTGGATTTTATAACATGTGCGCGGCTGCAAGCGCATGTTATAAAATCGGGCGTAGATTTGTGCGCGAAAGGATGCGCGCACAAATCTACGCCTGCGCATAAGTTTTAAAATCTGGCCCAATGTGCTCTGTTAGGAAATTGAGTGCACTATTAGTAAAATAGTGCAACCTATTTGCAGTTAGGGCACACTATTTCCCAAAAACAAAAAAAATCCATGAAAAGAAGAAAACAAAGAAAATAATAAAAATCTGAAAAAAAGGAAAAAAATGCCAAAAAAATTGTGTGCTTAACCCTACCATGTAATATACCGTAGTATGAATGGGTCCCGGGAGCTGGTGATTCACGTGATCCCCCAAACCTCCAAGTTCATGTGTTACTATAACCCGATTTCATGTAATATGATATTGCAGTTTTAACACAGCACAACATTTTCATTTTCAAGGAAAACATTCATATATTTGTTGACAGAAGTTCCAAAAAATGTGTTAGAGGAAACAAAAGAATAGTCCTATTTTAGGTTATTTTAATTGTGTTGCAACATATTTCTATAGCATTTTATTTTAATGTTTGACAATAAACTGAATGGAGTGAATTTTCATAGGCGTTACACATGGAAAATTAGCACATACATGCATAAGTAGCTGTATTTGCACACATGCTATTTTATATATATCAACAGCATGAGTGTATTTTTTATTTCACGTGCACTGTTACCTGCACAAAAAAAGGAGCATTCTAAGGTGGGGACATTAGGTATGCATGGAAATTGGTATGTTATATGAGATTTATGTATATCTATTAGGCAACTTAATCATGCAATGGAACTGGGGGAAGTCCATGGTGGTCAGAGTGAGCTGGGTGAACTGCAAAGTGGTGATTTCAAGTACACAAAAATATTTAAAAATATATCTGCCTCTATTTATAAATAAGGATTTTACACATACATGCATTTTATTGTGCATAAATAATATGTGCATATGTTTATAAAATATGTAGAGAAAGTACACGCTTTCATTGCATTTCAAATATTAATGAATACTGAAACATGTGCGTACTTCCAGAGCTCAACTACACTGTATTCATTCTCTCTACGCCTTCAGGAGACACCTGAAGGAGTAGAAAGTGATTTAAGAAAGCTTGAAGAGTGATCAAAGACTTGACACCTGGAATTCAATGCCAAGAAGTGCAGTGTCATCCATCTGGGATGTGGTAATGCAAAAGAGCTGTATGTGATGGGGGGTGAATGGCTAATATGCATGCACGGACTGGGAGAGGGACCTTGGGGTGATGGTGTCCGATGATTTGAAGACAGTGAAGCAATGTGGCAGTATGATAGCTAAAGCCAGAAGAATGCTGGGCTGCATAGAGAGAGGATTAACTAGCAGGAAAAAGAAGGTGATAATGCCCTTGTATGGGTCCTTGGTGTGGTCTCTCCTGGGTATTGTGTTCAGTTCTAAAGCCCTTATATCAAAAAGGATAGAGAGAGGTTGGAGGCAGTCTAGAGAAGGACAACCAAAATGGTGTGGGGTCTGTATCCGAAGACAGGCTGAAGGATTTAAATATGTATACCCTGGAAGAGAGGAGGTGCAGGGGAGATATGATACAGCTGAAAGGTTTTAATGAGAAACAATCTTCAAGCCTTTTCTTTTGGAAATGAAATTGTAGAACTAGGGGTCATGAAATGAAACTCATGGGGAAATGACTTAGAACCAACATCAAGAAATACTTTTTCACAGAGAGAGTGATGGATGCCTGAAATCCTCTTCCAGAAGAGGTGGTGAGGATGAAAACAGTAAACAAATTCAGAAGGGCATGGGATAAACACTGTGGATCTCTAGAGTTTGGAAATGAAGGAAGGGGTGCATGGGAGTAATCTCTCTGCATGGAGTGGCAGTTACTACCTTTAACAGTAGGCACCAATTACACTTGATGTTTGTGATGCAACTGCAACATCACTCTCTGCTTTGATGGCAGGAAAAAAGGGGGAATTGGATTCAGATGACATGCCTGACTTTCACTGTCCGGGATACTGATATGCAAAAATTAGGGAGAAAGCATAGACTTTTTCTAAGGCCAAGTCAAAAAGCAAAGCACATTCAAGCAGCATAGTCTGAATTATCATGAAGTCTGCTCAACCTGTAAAATTGTTAACAATAATTTTGTAATTAGTTTGACAGTTTTTTGTTTTGGATTGCAAATATTGCTATCCTTAATACAAGACTTTGGGGTAACCAGAACAGAAACATAGGGGTAATCTGCACGGAGTGACAGCTATTACCATAAGAAACTTGCTGGGCAGACTGGCTGGACCATTTGATTTTTTTCTCCCATCATTACCATGTTACTGTACTATAAAACTGTTCAGCAATACACTGCACAGTTTATCAAATACTATTTATTTATTTAGTGATTTTTTTTATATACCGTGGCACGTTAATAACATCACCTCGGTTTACAATAAACAAAACATTAGCAACAAGCTTTACAGACAATATGGAATAAGGTGATTATATATTATATTATATATTATATATAAGGTGATTATATAAATTATATATCAATTAACATTTGGAAGAATTGAAATAGGAAATGAGATGAAATTTTCTATTTTGTTTCAGATTGTTTTGAAAAATGGAACGAGTTAAATTATGATGAAATTGTGTTGGAATCTCATTTTTGAAAACCTATTTAAAAAAAAAAAAAAAGTTACCAATCAGGCCTAGGCCTCACCTAAGGAGTAGCCAGAGATCTGATGAAGGGGCCATGATCTATACCAGATTGCGACTCCGGCACCTTGGTCTAGGCCTAGGCCCAAAGCCTGGGCCTCATCTAGACATAGGCCACAACTTGACGAAGGAGTCAAGGCCTACACCCGAATGAGACAACGGAGTCTTGGCTTTGGCTCTGGCACAATACCAGGACCTAGGCCGAGACCCGAGAAAACTCTCAGGCCCAGAAATTTCCCATCATATTTACAAAATATGATGATTCATCCTGGACTGGTTCCAATTCCTGGGTCTCAGACTGGACCCAGACCCAGCACCTGGACCCAGACCCAGCACCTGGACCCAGACCTAAGACCGTGTTCTGACGCCAGAGCCTCAGCCCATACCATGGCCCTGTCCCATGCCGGGGCCCAGGCCAAGACCTAAGCAAATGCCCAGGCTCGGGAAATTTCCCAATGAACCCCTCCCAATACATACCAAATTCGATGCCATATCCTGGACTGGTCCTGATGCCGGGGTCTCAGCCTGGCCCCAGACCCAATGCCAGGACAGGAGGCTGGGTCCTTATGCCTGGATTTTGGCCTAGGCTGTTTTATCCAGCTAGATTTTAGCCAGATAATGACTTTTGGCTATAATATAGACAAGGGGCTCAATATTCCAAAATTTGCCTGGAAAAAAAAAGAAACGGGGACTTCCATGCCCATCATCCATTCCCTCCCAACCAGAAAAATACCAGGGCCAAGTTCCTTCCCAGTCTGGGGTATATCCACAGATGAGCCCTAGGCCCCAGTTCAAGCTGCGGCCTTGTGTAGTGCCTAGACCAAGGTCACAGCAACCTACCACAGCCTAAGCTTACACAAGGCTGAGGCTGAGGCCTGGGCCTAGGCGACAGGGCCAGATGGACCCAAAGCCTTGCTCTTATCTAGGCTGCTGTGACCAGGGCCCAGGTCCAAAGCCATGGCCCAGCCGGGTCCTGATGCCTTGGCCTTGGCCCAGGGTCAGGCCCAGGCCTTGGAGCTCCTCTTCAGCATCTTCTTTCTTAGATTCTTCTTTGCCGTCCTCTGGAGTCGTTGCACTAAAGTTAATTAACAGTTAAATTAGCTGCTGCATATCAAAATGATGTCCTCCACTGGGGAGGATGCACCAGAGATAATTAACTGGTGCAATCACCCCAGCGGACAGCATCTGTTGGCGAAGAAGACCCGAAGAAAGAAGACACCGAAGAGGAACTCCAAGGCCTGGGCCAGGCCCCAGCATGGGACTGGGTCCAGGCCGAGGCCCTGGTGTCGGGAATCAGCTGCCGCGGTGCGATCGCTGCTGACATCGCGCCAAATAACTACTCCATAAAAGGTGTAGTTATTGGCCGCGAAATAGGCAGCGAAAAGGCTCCTTACCTTTTTGCTGTCCACGCCGTCCTCGCAGAGTTGGCCCCGGTGACGCCCTGACTCCTCCTCTTCCGGGGTCGACTCTGCCCCAATGTAGGTAGCGCAGGTGTGCGTCTCCTTCACTAGCTATCGCAGGCTTGCGCTGTTAGCGCAAGCCTGCGATAGCCTTAGAAAATAAGGCCCCAAGTGTCTAAGAAGAAAGTTGGTTGTAAAAACCTTTCATAGAGTGTAATTAATGAGCTACTCAGATCAGATTTAAAATCTTTTCTGTTGCATGGAACCATGTAAGTGAATATTCTGTTTGCTATTTAAAATTTGATCTGCTGAAAGTAAAGAATACATCATGCTATGATGATATTATATAGAGTCTAGAGAACTTGCTATTTACATCAACATTTCTAAATAATTTTGCTAAGATTTTGTTATGTAAAATAATTAGCTTTTAGGGATGGGCATTTAGATGATTAAAATGTGAAATTTGATCCAAATGAGTTAATTTTCATTTTGAATTGGGTCATACAAACTATATAGGCATAATTCCCCCCCAAAATTGAATCTTTTTCCACTTATTCACCTCAGTACTATTAAAGTCTATGAGGGAAGCAAAGCTAGACAGAGCCTGATGGGGATGGAACAAAGAAGAAGAAGAAGGAACAATCATGTTTCAGCTCTTTTTAACGAGCTTATCCCAGCTGGCATCTGTATGGATTGACTTCATCATTAATGATACTAAGACACAATAAACATTGTGTTCTCAGTTATTCCTCTGTTGAATCTCACAGAGAGAAGGCAAAGATTTTGAAGCTCTTTGCTTCAAAGTTCCAGAGTTAAAGACAAGATTAGGAAAAAAAAAAAGCTTTAGATTTAGAGGAAAAAGTGAAGTGTGCTTTTATAGTCACCGTCACTATGTCCTAGCTATGCTGCCAGCAGAAAGAGAAAAATATAATCTCTTATTCAGAGCAATGTATATCAGCCGGAGTAAGTCTGAGCTTCTTTTTTACAGCAGCCAACCAACATGTGTCCATGTCTGTATAAAACATAAAGAGAGAGATTAATTTTCTTATGCAACTTGTGCAGTGACTGATTGTGACAGGGAAAGCTTGCTTTCTTTGTATAAAGAGTCAGTGACACTGTACTCATTCTTGTGTATGCCTGTTATATTAATTTCTTAGTGCACATAGCAAGAATGCCTTGGGCTGTTGATACCACTGTGCTTGCTGCCATACCACTCACTCTGTGCCATTGGCTGTTCATGCCACTGTTGATGCTCTTTGCCCCTCTTTTGATGCCTTGAGGTGTTCATGCCACTCTTGATGTCTTGGGGTGCTGTTGTCTCTGCTGCTGATGCCCGCCAGCCAAGTTTCACAAAAATTGAATAGAAAGCTCCAATGTTAGAGTCAAAAATAGCGTGCATTGTTCTCCCACCCCCATTAACTTTAAAGAAAATAAGTGAAACACATGACCCAAACAAAGCAAATGAGCTACTGATGTGGACCAAATAAAACAGGAAAGTGAAATGAAAATCTGAACCCGACCAAATAATTTTTTACGTGCACATTCTATTAGCTTTTACACTTTTGCAATAGTGATGTCATCTCCAGGGGCTTGATCCCGATATTTTCACATATTTCCCATACTCATTTCCTCATTTCACGATGGGTAGATTGTAGCTAATGGTATGTATACATTTTTACAGAAAAATTCACAGCAGTTGGAATTTTTCAGCTTTGTGGAATAATTCTTGGAAAATGTCTTTTTCTTACACAAGCGTTCTTACCGTATATCTTAATGGAAACATTATTACGGCCTCTTTTTTTTTTCCTACCTTTCCTGTTGAAAGATATTTGGTAAATAGCTTTGGAATTATGCACATTTTGTGGAATATGCCTAGAAAAATGATGAACTGAAAACTTTACATTTTTCTATAAAGATAGGATTCTCCCGTGTGGGCAGCCCTGTGAAAGGCAGGTGCTAAAGCTCAGGATGAGGGATGGGGTTGGATGCACTTGTGGCCCTATCATAGCTTATGCAGAAACATCAGACTTTTTTTTTTTTTTTAGGAGCTCAAGTCTCAGTATAGGAGAAGTTTTCAGTGACCATTATTCTCCTGTTCCCTTCCTGCCTACAAGGGCTGAAATATGCCAGAGGTTGGAAAATGGGAAAGTACAGAGGAGATTTAACTTATGTATTGAGAAGAAATTTCTACCCAGCAGGGTAGTTGAGTTCTGGAATATGTTGCCTGCGGGTTGGTAGAATCTCCATCCAGGGAGATTTTTAAGAACAGATTACACAAACATTTTATCTGAGGTAATATAGGTGTTCTGGATCTGGTCTGTGGGCAAGGGGATGGATTGTATGACTTTTCGAGGCCCTTTTCAGTTCATTGTATGATCCTATATGCCTGTGATTCTCTCAACAGCCTCTACAGTGTATGAGGGGGGTTTAAATACCATTTAATTAATCAGATATGGCAATTTCTCCCCTAGTCACTTCTGTTTGGAAGGCTGGAATCAGGCCTTTCAGAATTTGTACAACGTATTTAATATTTCAATTATTTTTACTCTTTTCTGGCACCCCCTGTCGCTTTCCTTACTTACACACTCTTCGTTTCATATTAATTATACCAATACACATAAACTAGAAAATGAGAAGACAAGATTCCAATTTCATAAAGGCCTAGAGGATAACAGACATTATTGTAATTTCTTATTTGTGGTTCATATTCAGTAAGGGGTTTTTTTTTCCCATGCTGTAATTAAGGTAATTACCTTAGGTCTCACGTCTGCAAAATTCTTGAGTCATACAATTGGCTGATGTCTGGAGATAATCAGCCTGACGTTATTTTTCTCATACTTGCAAAAAATGATATTTGGCCAGCTCAGGAGATATTTGTCTCGGGCCCCGTGGAGATTTTCTCCCGTGCATAATTTTTTGCACACCATGACTTTTTTTTTTTTTTTTTGTACAATAGAGGCCATGATAAATTAGTCATTTAGGAGGTTTTCCCCAGAGAAGCAGCATGAAAGAGAAACAAAAAGGCTCTTAAATTAGCACCAAATAGCAAGTTCTAGCATTATCACATGATCAGTAGGACGTTTGTAATCAAACAGGCTGGTTTAGCAATAATTTTCCGACAAGAACACAACAAAATCCCTTAGCAGTCTTATCCCCCCATTAAAGACAATTGCATTTAAAGAATTTTACCATAGACACAAAACAGTAAAGCTTGTTTTAGGAATAAACCTAGAGTGCCTTATCAATGAGATAATATGTGTTTTGGGCATTATGGAGCTTTCAGTGGAATCTGGTGACGTGTCTGGTCAGGGCTCCCAGGTACACCACGGTTAGATTATTTCATGAGGTCAAAGAGTACCTTGATGAGTGGATCAGAGCTTGTGAAAAGAAATTGGCAGGTATTGCTGGTAGACCAGTCCATAAATCTCTATCTATCTATCTATCTATCTATCTATCTATCTATATATATATATATATATATATATATATATATATATATATTAACCTTGTTATAGACTGATAATGAGTCAGTGTGCATGCGGTCAGTTACACAACACTAGGCTCTTATTTCACTGTCTGCAGTTATGTTCAGTAAGTATAATCTGAACATCATCTCAATTAACAGAGTACCTTTAGGGCTCTCCTCAGTCAACTATGCGAGCACACTTGTCCATACTGTCATCAGTACCTAATCAACTAACGATGGCTGAAAATGAGGAAGGCCAATCCCAATAAATCCGAAGGTTAGTCATTTTTTTTTCTCTTTTTAATGCCATTCTTCCTCCTTCTTCCTACGGCACATTGCAGTAAATTAATATCAGGGCGGTTATTACAGCAGCGCTGCCATGCCAGGTATTCAGGCGGTGATCCTCAAATATTTTATCTCAGCATTTGTCCATAAAAATAAAACAGGATTTATTACGGCACTTTCCATTTTGAGGCCTGCTTGCACGCTGCAACCGTGATGACTCCTTCTCTCCTCCATAGGTGGAGGGACAGGGACAGGCCTGTGACTCTAAATGAAAGAAAGATTGTAGGAGTCCGCCAGCTAAGTGAATCTCTCCATTTTAATGTTCTAGAAGCTTGCAAAACACATCTAAAGTGACACTGGGAAAATATCGTACAGGGCAGTGCATGATAAAAGAGACTCACAGGACAAAGAAACATATTTTTCATGGATCATAAGACAAGAGGATTTTTCAGTGCATGGAAGCCTGATTCTAAAGCAAAACATAATTCAGATGCTTACCTATAGCAAACTAAATGGAGAGTTTTTCAATGGTTTTATGAAAAAGCAAGGCTACATTGTAGTCCACTTAGATAATTATAGCGGTGCATATTGAACAAACTGGGGAGCAGGAAAGCAAGCTGGGTGAAGTGCCCCAGGTAGCTATAATTGGATATTCAGCGGAGCATAACCAGGTTCCAGTTCTGCCGAATATGCCCGGCAAAAGTGAAAGTTACCCGGATAAAGTTCTTCAGATAATTTTAGCTCAGTCCTCCAGCATTCCCAGGCTGAATAAGTTTATGTGGATCGCGCTGAATGTCAGTGCCCTGTCCCCTAAATGCTCCACCAATGCCTCTTTCCTTATCTGGCTGAATTTTGTGTGGATAATGAGTTCATATTTAAAACCAAAGATTCATCTGGGTAACTCCCAAAGTTACCGGGACAATTTTTTTTTTGTTTTTTTAATATGGACTTCACGATTTCTAGCTGGATAAAACAGAAATAAAAAAAAAATGCAGTTGCCAAGTGTTTGTTTCACGTCACCTTTGTCCTGAGGGAGAGCATTCGGAAAGACACTGACTGATGAAATCCACAAGGAATTGTGATGAGCGCTGTTCGGTTTTGTTTTGTTTTTATTTTATTGCTTTAATAAAGATGAACATTGTATGGGACATTCCCCCCCTTAGAGAGGAGCTGCTAAATTATAATTCATTGATTCTGAAGCCAATCATTTGGTAGTTTAACTGCTGGCTTAGGAATATTCATATTTTCGACTGCATGCAAATTTCGGTGTACCATTAAAATCTCTGAGCTCTATAATTAGGCTTCTGCTGATAGATGTGGATATAGTCGCTGTACAGCATGTGTATGTGTGTGTGTGTGTGTGTGTGTGAGTGTGTGAGTGTACGCCTCTCTTGGGAGAGTACAAGGTCAGTCTTACAGGTTTTACTTTACTCATCTAACATTTTTTGCTCCGCACTGGCAAGTGAAACCTACCAACCCCTGGTTATGAGGGTACACTATTCCCATAGCGATTGTTAAGGATTGCAGGGAGATTTCCAGTGGCCTTACCGATGTGAAAACAGTCAATATCTTTCAGACGGGAGATTCAGCACATTTCAGCTTGATATCAGTAACGCTTATTCTCATATGGCCTTTCTAAGTAGGGTTTCCTCCCTGGGCTGTGCTTTCAAAACATTGCTTTAGTGCTCACTTGAACAAAGGATATAATCCACACAAAAGGTTAATAGTACCGTAACAGTGCAAACTCGTAATTCAGACCATATCTGTATTTTGCCCTATAAGGGCCTGGCTGGCCAAATTTGCAAATAAGGGAAATAGGTTATCCTGTGTTGTTCATTACGATGAAGGCATTTTTCAAATCCATCCCCACTGGTAAAGTGGAGGTTCATATTCAAAAGCATTTAGCCAGATACCTCAGAAATTATCCAGCCAAATAAAGATTCGGACACTTAACCAGCTAAATTCTAACTGGGAGTCAGGAGTGTTCTGGGGAGGGGTGGGGTATAACTGGAAGGAATTGAATGAATTTATCAAAAGGCAGTAAATATTGCATGCAATTTTAAAAAGGGTGTGTTTTATGGTTAACTTTTCAATAGTACCACAATAATGAGTGAGTGAGAGAGACCAGCAGTAAAACCCTTCTAGTAGATAGGTATTTATATTTCTATAGGAGGCCCACCTAGTAACTCGAGGTGAGGTTTATGAGGACGTGTAGGGGTTAGGGGCCACTTTGACATGCAGAGTGAGACGTACGTAGAGCACAGTGCTCTCTTGTGAAGATTTGATGTCCTTCGGAGTGAGGAAACTCACACAAAGATGAGATTTGTACTATATCCTCTCAACCTAGCTTGATGTTACCCAGGTTGTCCATCAAGCTAGGTTGTGAGAACATTTATAATAAATCTCATTTTGTCTGCATACACATACTCGTGATGTGTTATTTATTGCATGCATTATGGCACCCATGATAAGGCCCAAACACGATTTGATAAATGACCCCTTAACTGGCTAAGTCTGGTCTTAAAGTTAGCTGAGGTAGCTGGATAAATGTAGCCAGCTATATTCGGTAGTGCAGCTGAACTATGGAGTAGATTTTAAAACATTATGCATGATTTTATAACATGCACGCGCATGTTATAAAATGCCAGGTCGGTGCGCGCAAGGGGGAGGAATCATTTTGCCAATTTGCGCAGCGATGCATCAGGAAAGTGACTGAAAATCAATTTCATAGTGCTTTATCCATAGTAGTTTTACAAAATTGCCCATCTGATATGCAGGTAAAGTTAAGTGCATATGTCCTATATATCCCTACGTTTACCTGCAGTATTCCTGTGGCTGGGGATGCATATCCCTACATTTACCTGCAGTATTCCTGTGGCTGGGGATGCATTTTCAAAAGTACGGGTGTAAATTTTCCTGAACAAAAAAAAACCTCTGACAGTAACTTTCAAAGGGCTGCGCGGGCGTCCATGTGCACACAATTGCTGGTGCGCCCACATGGACGTGCCAATTTGATAATATGCATTGACGTACGCATGTTATAAAATCCACTACCCATGTGCACATGTGCGCATGATTTTATATCATCGTATACATAAGTGGGGGAGGGGGGGGAATTTTACAAACCCGAGCACGGTGTCGGAATAGTGTTTTCCCCAGTTCCCTCCCAGTATCTTCTGACTGGGGAGTGGAACGTCCTAAACCCCCTACCTAGCCTGCCTCCCTTTTCCCCTACTAACTCTGACCCCCAAAAACCCCACTAGCCACCCTACATTTTGTTTTAAAGTTTACTTATTTTCGGGGGCAGCAGCAGGATGTGTGAGCTGGTCGGATCCCGGCGCACGCTTCAGTGGGACAGTGCTTAATGGCACTGTCCGGCCTATCCACACCCCACCCATACCCTGTCCACGGCCCACCCCTTTTAAGTTTAGCCCTTCAAATGCACGTACGGGCAGATACGAGCGTGGCTGCAGGCCTCTTAAAATCCCTGCAGCTCGCGTGCATCCCATCACGCATGTATCTGCCCGTTTCAGCGCGTGCCTGGCTTTTAAAATTCGGACTTATGTGCACATTTTAGCAGGTGTAATTGTGTGTGGGTAGTTTTGGTGAGACAATTTTCACAGGAAAAAATCTGTGAAAATTTCCCTTTGGAAATTTTTTAGAAGATATGGGTAATTGTCTTAAAATCTTTGTGTGCTCTTACAAATGTAGAGATTCTTAGATCTCCCCTATCCTGCTGTTTCTATCTTAAGTCCTAAGTTAGGATTAGGCGAGAGAGAGTAGTTTACAGATCATCCCTGCAGGCACCTCCACTGATGCTTGTCTGTATTGGTCAGCAGTTTCCCATAAAAGCCAGCTCCAGATGTGGGGTGATGTGCCATTTTTAGCTGGAGTTCAAGGAAGCTGGAAGTTTATTTTTTTAATGATCCCCATTGTTGGACCCCTAGCCTGACTCAGGGGAAGTGGCATTTTTGTTGGAGTTTTTTGGAATTAGTTTTGAGCTGAAAGAGTGGCGTGGTGGCTGATTCCTTCTTTTTAGGCCCCCTGGCCTGACCCAAGGGAAGAGACTCTGCCCTGGCCAGGGTCTGTGGGTCTGGAAGGGCTTGTCTTGGAGGAGTGAAAAAAAGTTGAAAAATATTTTGAGAAGAGTTGTTTTGGGTTATTTTTCTGAGTTTCTCTCTCAGTAAATGCCTCACGGGGCATTTTCCCCCTGCCTTGGGATGACAGGAAGGTGCTGTGACTCCCTCTCCCCTACTAAGAAGGGACAGCAATGACCTTACCGAGTACTGGGAGAGAAGAACAGTGGGTTTTTTTGCAGAAAGTTTTGTTCTTGTGGTTTCGGAGGATTTTTTACCACCAGTTTTCCCATGGAGAATGAATTTGAACTTTTGGATTTTGAACTCTTTTTGTGACTTTCTATTACCAGAAGTCCAGCTTTTACAATCAGAGAAAGAGATAGGAGATCCCAGCCCTCACTAGGAGCCCATTCTCTAGCACTCAAGACTGTTGGGTCTTTACCTAGGCCTTGCCATCCTAAGAACACCGACTTTGTCAATTAACCTGGAGGAAGAGGTATCTTTGGACTATTATTTTGGGAGAAGATTATCTGCGAGGTCGATCTCATGATAAAGGCTGCGAGATCGGCCCCGCAGCAGCAGCAGAGATGACGTTCGCTTAAACACGATTCTTGCTGCTGGTTGGGGGGTTTGATGAAGCGGATGCGTGGTTGAGTGCAATATCAGTGCGGGCAGGGGTTTGGTTTATCCCTGCCCAACTTGAAAAAACTTGCCCAAAAAAAAAAAAAAAGAGAAAATACATCAGCAATATGTTATTTTATCTACAGTTTAGTCCTTTCCTCTAAGTACATGGCAGTCAACAAATGTCTAACCTCCCTGAGAGCATATTCGAAATTTGCAACAAGAGCTTGTGTCTCTGGTAGAAAAGTAGAATGAAGAAGCACACACTGTAAAGGAAATAAGGTATTTTTCTAAGAATTTTCCAAGAGAACCCTTGCTTCCTCTTCAATGATCCTCTATCACTCTATAGAGCCCTTTGGAGAATTTTATGCTCATATTGCAGCTGTCTTGTATCCTTAGCAGGAGGTCAGAGGTCATAACAGTTGACACTGAAGAAAATACTGAATTGGAAAGAAAATAATTTTTTTAATAACATATTTTTTCCCTCAAGGGGCATCTGGCACTATATTTTACCACTATAAACATTGGTTATATTACAGTTTGCTGGACTTTTGACTCAGACAGGCTGAAATGCCTCTTTAAAACTCAGAGGCACACCCATATACTAGGAGAAACTGACCCTGGAATTCTTTGAAGTGTTTCAAAACGATAAGTCCATTTGGCAGTACTAGTCTGATACAATAATTTATTGCTGTAACATTGCAATAAATTTTAACCCATGCTTTGCAGCATAAAAGAACATTCTTCAGATTTTAAGAGCACCATAATCATAATCTTCTTGATAAAGTAACAAGTTTTGTTTTTTTTTTTGGGGGGGGGTTGCTTTTGCATAATACTTTTAAAATGCTTTCTTAATTTTATTCAAATCTAGAATGCAAGGGGATTGTGAGACATTGCAGGAGGACCTTGCAAAATTGGGAGACTGGACATGCAAATGGTAATAGATTTAATGTGACAAGTGCAAAGTGATGCACTTAGGGGTTAGATTTTAAAAAGCATATTACTCGAGCAAAACTGGTTTTTGCTCGGAGTAAATACACTTTACTCAAGTAAGTGGGCTTTTCAAAATTGCTACACATATATGCCATTGAATTGTCCATAGGATTTACTCAAGTAAGTGCACTTTACTCGAGTAAATAGCTTTGAAATTGCTACGATAGTATGTCACATTACATGCGTAACTCCTTTGAAAATGACCCCATTCGGGCAAGAGTAAACCCAAATTATGGCTACAAATGCAAGGTTCCACATTAGGAGTGACACTCAGGAAAAGGATCTAGGGTGTCATCGTTGAAAATACGGTATAATCTTCTCAGTGTGCAGCAGAAGACAAGAAAGCAAATAGAATGGTAGGACTTAATAGGAAAGGAAAGTAGAATAAAATGAAAATATCATAATGCCTCTGTCTCGCTCCATGGCGTGACCTCATCTTAAATATTATGTGCAGGTCTGGTCCACCACATCTCTTAAAAGATAAAGCAGGAATTAGAAAAAATACAAAGGGGCAACCAAAATGATAAAGGGGATGGAACGATTCTCCTATGAAGAAAGGCTAAAGAGGTGGTGAGGTCTCTTCAGCTTAGAGAAAAGAAGGCTGCTGAGGGGAGATATGACAGAGGTCTATAAAATAATGAGTGGAATAGAACGAGTAAATGTTAATCAGTTTGTTTACTCTTTCAAAAGTACAAAGAACTAGGGGACACATAATGAAGTTACAAGGTGAAACATCTAAACTAATAAGAGGAAAATATTTTTTTACTCAATGTATAATTAAGCTCTGAAATCATTGCCAGAGGATGTGGTTGAAAGGTATTAGTATAGCTGCTTTTAAAAAAGGTGTGGATAAGTTCCTAGAGGAAAAGTCCATAAATAATTATTAACATGAACTTGGGAAATCTGCTACTTATCCCTGGGACAAGTAGCATGCAATCTGTCTATCTCTTGGGATCCTGCCAGGTACATGTGACCTTTACGAAACAGGAATACTGGACCTTGATTGACCTTTTGGTCTGCCCCAGCGTGTTCTTATGTATGTTCTTCAATAGTGATCCCTAGAGCAACACAAAACCTAATTATTACCACTTTGTTCAACCTGATCATGGCTCTTGTGTCATCAGTATTGAAGTTAACATTGCTATATATTGTTTTACTTTTACATGGAACCTTTTAGAAATTATTTTCCAAGGTGTATCAGGAAAAACTGCTATGTTTGGAATAGCAAAAGCTTTTTAGTATAGTGGAGTTTTCATTTAACTGTTTAATGCCTGAAGTCAGAAATGTTTAATCTACCACAAACCATTTAAAACTAATTGAATTCAAAGTCTACAATCAACAAGTGTTGAAGATGGGTTGCTTAAAAATCACTATTTAAATAGAGAAAAAAATGTTTTATTCCTCTACCTCCCTTGAAGGCCAACAGAAATTCTCGTAAAAAGGATTGTAGTCCTTGGCAGGCTCAGGGATCAGAGGGCTACAGTTCAGAGTGTGCAGCACTGAAAAGGGTCTGCTGACACAAAGAGGAAGAACATAAGAACATGCCATACTGGTTCAGACTAAGGGTCCATCAAGCCCAGCATCCTGTTCCCAACAGTGGCCAATCCGGCTTCAAGTACCTGGCAAGTACCCAAAAACTAAGTCTATCCCATGTTACTGTTGCTATTAATAGCAGTGGCTAATTTCTAAGTCAACTTAATTAATAGCAGGTAATGGACTTCTCCTCCAAGAACTTATCCAATCCTTTTTTAAACACAGCTACACTAACTGCACTAACCACATCCTCTGGCAACAAATTCCAAAGTTAATTGTGCGTTGAGTAAAAAAGAACTTTCTCTGATTAGTTTAAATCTGCCACATGCTAACTTCATGGAGTGCCCCCTAGTCCTTTCTATTATCCGAAAGAGTAAATAACCAATTCACATTTACCCGTTCTAGACCTCTCATGATTTAAACACCTTTATCATAACCCCCATCAGCCGTCTCTTCTCTAAGCTGAAAAGTCCTAACCTCTTTAGTCTTTCCTCAGAGGGGAGCTGTTCCATTCCCTTTATCATTTTGGTCGCCCTTCTCTTTACCTTCTCCATCACAACTATATCTTTTTTGAGATGCGGCGACCAGAATTGTACACAGTATTCAAGGTGCGATCTCACCATGGAGCGATACAGAGGCATTATGACATTTTCTGTTTTATTCACCATTCCCTTCCTAATAATGCCCAATATTCTGTTTGCTTTTTTGACTGCTGCAGCAAACTGAACTGATGATTTCAATGTGTTATTCCACTATGACGCCTAGATCTCTTTCTTGGGTGGTAGCTCCTAATATGGAACCTAACATTCTATAACAATAGCATGGGTTATTTTTCCCTATATGCATCACCTTGCACTTATCAACCTTAAATTTGGATGCCCAATTTTCCAGTCTCACAAGGTCTTCCTACAATTTATCACAATCTGCTTGTGATTTAACTACTCTGAACAATTTTGTATCATCTGCAAATTTGATTACCTCACTCATAGTATTTCTTTCCAGATCATTTATAAATATATTGAAAAGTATGCGTCCCAGTACAGATCCCTGAGGCACTTCACTGCCCACTTCCTTCCACTGAGAAAATTGTCCATTTAATCCTTTAGCCAATTTGTAATCCACGAAAGAACATCGCCACCTATCCCATGATTTTTTACTTTTCCTAGAAGCCTCTCATGAGGAACTTTATCAAACGCCTTCTGAAAATCCAAAAACACTACATCTACCGGTTCACCTTTATCTACATGTTTATTAACTCCTTCAAAAAAGTGAAGCAGATTTCTGATGCAAGGCTTGCCTTTGGTAAAGCCATGCTGACTTTGTTCCATTAAACCATGTCTTTCTATATGTTTTATGATTTTGATATTTAGAACACTTTCCACTATTTTTCCTGGCACTGAAGTCAGGCTAACCGGTCTGTAGTTTCCCGGATCACCCCTGGAGCCCTTTTCAAATATTGGGGTTACATTAGTCACCCTCCAGTCTTCAGGTACAATGGATGATTTTAATGATAGGTTACAAATTTTAACTAATAGATCAGAAATTTCATTTTTTAGTTCCATCAGAACCCTGGGATGAATACCATCCAGTCCAGGTGATTTACTACTCTTCAATTTGTCAATCAGGCCTACCTCATCTTCTAGGTTCACCATGATTTGGTTCAGTCCATCTGAATCATTACACATGAAAACCTTCTCCGGTATGGGTACCTCCCCAACATCCTCTTCAGTAAACACCGAAGCAAAGAAATCATTTAATCTTTCCATGATGGCCTTATCTTCTCTAAGTGCCCCTTTAACCCCTTGATCATCTAACGGTCCAACTGATTCCCTCACAGGCTTTCTACTTCAGATATATTTTTTAAAGTTTTTACTGTGAGTTTTTGCCTCTATGACCCGGCCAACTTCTTTTCAAATTCTCTCTTAGCCTGTCTTATCAATGTCTTACATTTAACTTGGCAACGCTTATGCACTAGCCTATTTTCTTCTGTTGGATCCTTCTTCCAACTTTTGAATGAAGATCTTTTGGCTAAAATAGCTTCTTTCACCTCACCTTTTAACCATGTCGGTAATCGTTTTGTCTTCTTTCCACCTTTCTTAATGTATGGAATACATCTGGACTGTGCTTCTAGGATGGTATTTTTTAACAATGACCATGCCTCTTGCACACTATTTACCTTTGTAGCTTCTTCTTTCAGTTTTTTTCTAAATATTTTTCTCATTTTATCAAAGTTTCTTGAAAGTTTAGCACAAGAGCTTTGGATTTGCTTACTGTCCCCCTTCAGTCATTAATTCAAATTTGATCATATTATGATCACTATTGCCAAGCGGCCCCACCACCATTACCTCTCTCACCAAATCCTGTGCTCCACTGAGAATTAGATGTAATATTGCTCCCTCTCTTGTCGGTTCCTGAACCAATTGTACCGTTTGTGGACCCTTAGTCCGGAGCGAGGGAACTCACCGAGGATCAGCTCCGATGAACTCGTCTCCAAAAGGTGGTATGGGTTACAGCCCTACAAGCGAGATAGTCCCACAGTAACAGTCGGAGGGCCCTATGAGGAGCGGATAGCCAGGAAACGTCAGGAAGCCCCCGAGGAGTGGGTGCAACAGACGTTCCAGAGATGTCTGATACCACGAAGGAGCAAACCAGTCCGAGAGTCTGAGACAAGTAGGGAAGGCAAAGATGGAACCAACCGGAACCCAAGGCAGGAAGTGAGGTGCAGAGTTGGAGTTCAGGCAGAAGATCTGGGGCCGGCAGCATGATGAGAAGTCGGAGTCCAGGCCAAGGTCAGGGCGGGCAGCAGACAAAAGAAAAACCAAAAACCAGTCCGAGATCAAGCCAGAAGAAACAACAACACAAGGCAAAGGCAGGAATCCATCACAGGGACCTAGTTGCAAGGTGTCTTCTAGGTCCCAGGGAGAGGTTTAAATCTCCCTGTTCGCTGACGTCATCTTCCAGGGCCGGCCTGGTCTGCGCGCCACGGCCCCTTTAAGAGGCGGAGCCTGCCGCGCTTTCCCCGATGCTGCCTGCAGAAACGCCGGGGAAGTCGCACTGCGGCCCGCGGCCATTCGCTTCGTCGGAGGGAGTCCCTGCTCCGGTGACCCACAGAAGGAAGGAGACCTGGCCGAGGGCTACCGCAGCCAGGAATTGCAACACCAATTGCTCCATAAAACTGTTATTTATTCCATCCAGGAACTTTATCTCTCTAGCATGTCCTGATGATACATTTACCCAGTCAATATTGGGATAATTGAAATCTCCCATTATTACCACACTACCAATTTGGTTAGCTTCCCTAATTTCTCTTAGCATTTCACTGTCTGTCTCACCATCTTGACCAGGTGGACAGTAGTAGGGATGTGAATCGTTTTAGGACGATTAAAATTATCGTCCGATAATTTTAATATCGTCTTAAACCGTTATGGAACACAATACAATAGAGATTCTAACGATTTATCGTTATAAATCGTTAGAATCGTGAGCCGGCACACTAAAACCCCCTAAAACCCACCCCCGACCCTTTAAATTAAATCCCCCACCCTCCCGAACCCCCCCCCAAATGACTTAAATAACCTGCGGGTCCAGCGGCGGTCCGGAACGGCAGCGGTCCAGAACGGGCTCCTGCTACTGAATCTTGTTGTCTTCAGCCGGCGCCATTTTCCAAAATGGCGCCGAAAAATGGCGGCGGCCATAGACGAACACGATTGGACGGCAGGAGGTCCTTCCGGACTCCTGCTGGACTTTTGGCAAGTCTTGTGGGGGTCAGGAGGCCCCCCCCAAGCTGGCCAAAAGTTCCTGGAGGTCCAGCGGGGGTCAGGGAGCGATTTCCCGCCGCGAATCGTTTTCGTACGGAAAATGGCGCCGGCAGGAGATCGACTACAGGAGGTCGTTCAGCGAGGCGCCGGAACCCTCGCTGAACGACCTCCTGCAGTCGATCTCCTGCCGGCGCCATTTTCCGTACGAAAACGATTCGCGGCGGGAAATCGCTCCCTGACCCCCGCTGGACCTCCAGGAACTTTTGGCCAGCTTGGGGGGGGCCTCCTGACCCCCACAAGACTTGCCAAAAGTCCAGCGGGGGTCCGGAAGGACCTCCTGCCGTCCAATCGTGTTCGTCTATGGCCGCCGCCATTTTTCGGTGCCATTTTGGAAATGGCGCCGGCTGAAGACAACAAGATTCAGTAGCAGGAGCCCGTTCCGGACCGCTGCCGTTCCGGACCGCCACTGGACCCACAGGTTATTTAAGTCATTTGGGGGTGGGGGATTTAATTTAAAGGGTCGGGGGTGGGTTTTAGGGGGTTTTAATGTGCCGGTTTTGCAATTTTACGTTTTTTTGATTTTTCACGATTTTTCACGATATTTTACCCCCCCAAACGGCAACAATACGATTCCCTCCC
>NC_042621.1:57453240-57456718 GCF_901001135.1 Rhinatrema bivittatum
TTTACAGGTTGACGGTTGACAGGTATGACGTTCCTCCCGCAGCCTCTGTTGCAGGAACCAAAACGAGGCAAAACCCCTGTCGATTTCTCTGCATAGATTGGTGTATTTTTCAAACTGGTATTTTAAACAGAGTGTCGTCATATCATGTGATCGGCATCGGCAACACATCCCAAAAAGAGAATAGCCCAAAAAGTGGAGAGAGCTCAGAATTTGCACAAAGACCACATCAGAAATTCAAAATGAACCTGGGAAAATAATATATACATATTTATATATATATATAGAGAGAGAGAGAGAGAGAGAGAGAGAGATGGTCTTTATCCAATATATATAAATCTAAAAACAATAAATTGCATATCCACAATAGACTCGGTAGCACTTTAACGCTAATTTCTTTAGTTTTTATATAAACATATTGCATGTCATATTGCACAAATCTCCATATTAGATAAAGACCACATTCAACTTACTTAACAGTACCAGTGCATATTATCAGTCAGGATAGAACCTGAAAGACATATACCTAAAGAGAAAAGAATAGTATTCATGAACAGAAATGCATGTGTCATAAAGTATTGGTTTTTGAGGACCACACACTTATCTAACATCGATGTTCGATGACTGCATAGTTATAAAAGGCAGAAGAAAGGAGGTTGTTTTCTATTACTTTATTCTGTAATAACGAAAAAGGTAACAAGAGAGGAAAGTAACCAGAGTATTACCTAAATGACAGATATTTATTCCGGAGCAGTAGGTTGAACCTGTGGACAAAAAAAAAAAAAAGACGAGTTAGCTGTTGGTTATTATAGAATTGCTAAATAAAACAAATGGGTATCATTCAAAATATCTGTTGTTTTTACCTTGTCGGGATTGTTTACTTGTACCAAGTACCATTCTCAGCTCAGAAGAAGGGAACAAGAAACTCTGCATTGATTACTACCTGCTTTCCGGTTCTTGAGACAAGCACAAGTAGACCCACAACTGATCCTCCAACCTACCAAGAGCAGAACAAACTTATTTTCAGTTTCCCCTTCCATTTTCCCCTCTTGACCTCCAGAAGAAGAAAATTGGCAAGGTTAGATTTCCCTGATTTTCCTATAGAGAGGTAGGAAACCCTACTCTACCGTCATGCACGACGCCGCAACGGGAAGGACCCGGAAGGTTACATGAGCAGTCCCTCCACTAAGGGAGGTTTACACTATATATTAATCCAGTTTGAAAAACAAAATTATAAAAAAATAAAAGGAAATGTTGATTTGTTTCAACACACACATACATTATATTGGTACTGACGCAGTTATATATATATATATTTAGGAACAGTTTTTAAACATATTTTAACCGTTCTATTTTCTGTTTCAGCACTAAATGTGTTTGAAAATAGAGCTCTTTACAGCCCTACTTTCCAAGGAAAAGAAAGTGTATGTGTGTGTGTGTACCCAAATCCTCACCAAAATTTCAGGACATAGCAGCAGCAGGCATTAGGGCTGTGATGGGCTAGGAGTTTGTTTTGGGATCCACCCATACTCATGGACCATGGGCGTGCACACTCAGGCATCCCGGGAAGTACGCTCAAAGAGTTCTGAGTGCAACTTTCTTCCTTATTCTATGTAAAATACAGTGGGGCCTGATAATTGATTTGTGAGTGCTGTGTAGACATGAAATAGAAATAAAATTAGATATGTTAACTGGTTTCCCCTGTTTATTGTAAACCGGTAACGATAAGACCTTGTCTTGAGCATCGGTATATTAAAAGAACTTAAATAATAAATAAATAAATATTAAATGGATTATAGATTATTTGAAATGAATATGCTGTTTAGATGCAGGGCCTGGTGAGCACACCCCAGAAGACCAGGCAGAAATAGCAGCTGCAAGCTATAGAACATTGACCATTGGCTTTCAAAAGCCTTGTCTTGCTTCCTGCACTGTATAATATCCAGGAAATAATTGCTAACTACTGTTTGAGAAAGCCAAGATTATATATCTTGGTTTCTAATACATCCTCCTGGGTGGGGTTTCTGCTTAGGCAAAAAAAAAAAAAATACAATATTGGGGTAATGAAGATAGAAAACTAACAGAAGAGAAAAAAATATTGCTTAGCATGAATTCTGCGTGTAATACTTTTTTTTTTTAGTATGATTTACTCAACACTTTAACAAGGCAAATTGGAAACTTGGAGACAAATCTGCTTAGGGATATAGCTTCAATTATTACACAATGATAACTGAAAACTTTTGCTTCTGCTGCGTTGCAGTCAATTTCCACTGAGCTTACATTTTGAATGTGTGATTAATCATATGAGTGCTGGGATTGCCGATAAATACCAAAACCTTAAAACTCTAAAAACTTGCTCATTTTGTACAGCCCATTCTAAACAGCTAAACAACCAGAAATTGTCAATGTACACCGAGATCAATGCTCCGGGGGTCTCTACAGAAGATTGATTTCATTCTCTGAGGATTTCATCTCTCTCATCAGCAAAAACACTTTGTCCCTCCCTAAATAATCTAATCGAATGCCTTCCTCTCACGGAGCTGAGAGAGATCTAAATGTCCGGCTTAATCTCTGCTTTGAGGTAGCCTAGGTGGTCCCTGTTGAGTGCTGTAACTTAGTCAAATATAACCTTAAGGAAGTGCCATTGTAATCTGACCTGTACTAAATTCTATAAATTCTATTCTCCTCGTTTAATATAAAGGAACACAAACTTATTTAGTCTTCTAATTTGAACTCCCCTCCTTGTGGTCATAAACCAGATATCTCATCTCCCTCTTACTGTGAATTTGATTCTATTTTACCAGGGACCTGGTATGCCTTCTCAAGGTGATCTTAGCAAGGATCCGTAGCTTCTTCTCCCTGAAAGGATACTTACTGGCAGAGTAGATTGGCACCTCTGATGATGCAAATGGGCATGCACCAGAAAACAGTGCTAAATTTTAGCAGAAACATGCACAGCTCTCAGCAAATTTCATTTAATTTTATACATCGCCAAATCAGATGCAAGACCTGCCCGTGGCTGTGTACAGCAATATACAGAAACATAAAAACTAAAACATAACAATGAAAAACTAAAAAAAATACAATTTAAAATCCTATCCCCTTCCTTAACACCCTGTCTGAAACAGGCAGCTCAAAATAGCTTTCTGTCCTACGTAGCCCCAAGAACAAAATCATACTGACTTTCACCAGCCAACAGTTACCTCCACAAAAGCATCAATTCACCTCACTCTCCTTGTCTCCAAATCCCCCTTCTGTTCACCTGCAAATAACCAGGTTTCACTTTTTTTCCTGAAAGCCAGATAATTTGATTCCAACGTCTAATGGAGCAGAGGTCCACATCTCCAGGCCTGCAACTGAAAACGCTCTCCTGCGATTAATCACCTTACGCATTTCTCAGCTGGAAGCCTCGCACTATTAGAGGAAAGTGGATTATGGCCAGAAGTATGGCTCTTCAATAACTTCTACAAATACCTGGTCC
>NC_042621.1:57457218-57457848 GCF_901001135.1 Rhinatrema bivittatum
CCAGACCCCTTGATCACCTGAAACATTAAAATTATCAAGTTAAGTTCTACATGCTTCCTTTTGGGACCCCATTGTAGTTGGCGTAAAAGAGGGGCCACGACTGACTGAACGTGATCAGCCAAAAACCATCCTCGCTGCCATGTTCTGTAAAACTTGCAAGAGTTGAATACTTTTGTTCACACAAGCGGAGACGAATAAGATCAATGGAATGTTAGTCTGTCCCCCTGTTTCCTGATTTCCTTAGCGTAACAACAATGTCACCCAGTCCTAACTCCTCTCCTCTACTAATGTCATACAGGCCGATACAGTACAGTGTGCTCCGGTGGAGCACACTGTTAACCCACGTTTGGACCCGCGTTTTCGCGCTATTACCCCTTATTCAGTAAGGGGTAATAGTGCGTCGAAAACGCGCGTCCCCCCCCCCCCCCTCCCCGAAACTAATAACGCCCGCAACATGCAAATGCATGTTGATGGCCCTATTAGTTATTCCCGCACGATTCAGTAAGTAAAATGTGCAGCCAAGCGACTTTTACTGAGGAAGTTAGCTAGCTGAGGAAGCTGGTTATTAGCTAGCATTCTTTTTTGGAATTTAAATATGCATGCTGTCCTGTCATGGTGATAATAGCTTTC
>NC_042621.1:57460448-57582948 GCF_901001135.1 Rhinatrema bivittatum
TCAATCACCGTAATAACAACATACATCAACATCTTCAACTCGACCTGGAAATCCCCTTCACACCCTACTCCTCTAACAGACCAACTAGAGATATTCTCAAAGGCACTCTGAAATTTCCACCCACCAAAGCCTCACGCCTCTCTTCGACCAAAGACAGAGCTTTCTCGATAGCTGGCCCATCTATCTGGAATAGCATCCCATCAAATCTCAGATTGGAGCCTTGCCTTTTAACTTTTAGAAAAAGTCTTAAAACATGGCTCTTTCACCAAGCCTTCGCCGATCCACCAGACATTCTCTAATTGTCCTTCACTCTTACCCGGTCTGGCATTGACACTCACGAATGGACTCTGACTCTCCCAGGTTAAAGCACCTCTAAGCTCGTAACCTTACGCTTATGGTATCACTGGTTTATCTCCGGCCTTACCTTCCTTCCAGCTTGCTTGCAAGCTTCCAAGTTCTCTCTCCCTGTTGATTGTAACTTTGACTTATTCCTACCTATGTTTATCTTTCGCTCATTTGAATTTGTTACTCCTTTTATACCCTTGTTAAATGTAAACCGATCCGATATGGTTATTCACTATGAAGGTCGGTATATAAAAACTGTTAAATAAATAAAAAAAATAAATAATATATATGTGTGTGTGTGTGTGTGTGGTGTGGTGTGTGGACTGGTTGCTCTACTCCTTTCTGCTCAAGATGCCGCCCAGGGAAATGCATTGATTTATGATTTATTTTTCTATAGCTAGTTCCCCACAATTCCAATAAGATATCCAGTTGGGATCGGCAAGACACTGACTTGAGATGGTGGAAGGAGGGTGCAGAGAAAAACATGGGTTTTGTTTTTTTTAATTGATTTGTTTAAAGCCCAGGGAGTGGTACCAGCTAGAGACCTTCAGCGGCATGTGTCAAAAGCTGCAGCTTGCAACCCCCCACCCCATCTTCGGGAAACCTGAGATTGCCCACTACAGCTTTAATGGGCCCCCAACAACCATGAGCTTACCAACAACATTCACCCACACACAGAATTTGAATTATTTATTGACAAAATTTTTCTCTATAAAATATATTTCAAACAGCTCCCAGTAAAGAAAAAAAAAAAGCACTGGTGTATTGAGAACATAGGCAATATTGCAAAAATTAAAAGATTACTTTATTAATGTATTCCACACAATGAAATAAAATAGATCAGAATGAATAAAAAACACAATTCTGAATCACATCAAGTTTTATACCAATGAAAAAAACTGTACCTATCTTAAATTAAGTCACTTAATCAATGAGGTGTGAGATATAAATGTATCAATAATGTGTTACAAAACAAAAGTTTAACAATAAATCTAGCACAGTGAAATAGCTTTGTATACAGCACAGTGAAATGGCTTCATATATTGTTTTAACAAATAGTTAATAAGTAACAGAGTTTTTAACTCATGAGCAAAGATTAATAACAAAAAGTACTGCTAGCACTAATCCTCTACCTAGACTTGAACAATCCATGATATGGTAATGTACATATTCATATGTCAATTCTACAAATCCATATACATGGGTTTTACTCATAGCACCTGCAAGGCTTGCAGAAAAAGCAACTTAAAGACCCCAGCAAGGCCCTGTTTCACCTGAACTGGCTTGCTCGGGGGGGGGGGGACCTTGGAGCAAAAGTGATCACGTGGTATGGATGCCGTTTATGCAAATTCAGATATGCAGCATGAGAGCAAGAAATGCTAGCATGATGCAGCGTATGAAGGATAGGTATTCAGAGGTAAAGCTCACACCAGCTGAACTGGGATTCCTGAAAGTCAGGGACAAGTGGCCCCCACGGGGTTACAGGTCCACAGAAAAGATCACCGACTTGAACTGCACTCTTTTAATGGAGAAATTGGCAAGAGAGTGATATATAAGTTTTACAGGTTGACGGTTGACAGGTATGACGTTCCTCCCGCAGCCTCTGTTGCAGGAACCAAAACGAGGCAAAACCCCTGTCGATTTCTCTGCATAGATTGGTGTATTTTTCAAACTGGTATTTTAAACAGAGTGTCGTCATATCATGTGATCGGCATCGGCAAACACATCCCAAAAAGAGAATAGCCCAAAAAGTGGAGAGAGCTCAGAATTTGCACAAAGACCACATCAGAAATTCAAAAATGAACCCTGGGAAATATATATATACATATATATATATATAGAGAGAGAGAGAGAGAGAGAGAGAGATGGTCTTTATCCAATATATAAATCTAAAAACAATAAATTGCATATCCACAATAGACTCGGTAGCACTTTAACGCTAATTTCTTTAGTTTTTATATAAACATATTGCATGTCATATTGCACAAATCTCCATATTAGATAAAGACCACATTCAACTTACTTAACAGTACCAGTGCATATTATCAGTCAGGATAGAACCTGAAAGACATAAAACCTAAAGAGAAAAGAATAGTATTCATGAACAGAAATGCATGTGTCATAAAGTATTGGTTTTGAGGACCACACACTTATCTAACATCGATGTTCGATGACTGCATAGTTATAAAAGGCAGAAAGGAGGTTGTTTTCTATTACTTTATTCTGTAATAACGAAAAGGTAACAAGAGGAAAGTAAACCAGAGTATTTACCTAAATGACAGATATTTATTCCGGAGCAGTAGGTGAACCTGTGGACAAAAAAAAAAAAAAGACGAGTTAGCTGTTGGTTATTATAGAATTGCTAAATAAAACAAATGGGGTATCATTCAAAATATCTGTTGTTTTTACCTTGTCGGGATTGTTATCTTGTACCAAAGTACCATTCTCAGCTCAGAAGAAGGGAACAAGAAACTCTGCATCGATTACTACCTGCTTTCCGGTTCTTGAGACAAGCACAAGTAGACCCACAACTGATCCTCCAACCTACCAAGAGCAGAACAACTTATTTTCAGTTTCCCATTCCATTTTCCCCTCTTGACCTCCAGAAGAAACATTGGCAAGGTTAGATTTCCCTGATTTTCCTATAGAGAGGTAGGAAACCCTACTCTACCGTCATGCACGACGCCGCAACGGGAAGGACCCGGAAGGTTACATGAGCAGTCCCTCCACTAAGGGAGGTTTACACTATATATTATATCCAGTTTGAAAACAAAATTATAAAAAAATAAAAGGAAATGTTGATTTGTTCAACACACACATACATTATATTGGTACTGACGCAGTATATTATATATATATTTAGGAACAGTTTTTAAACATATTTTAACCGTTCTATTTTCTGTTTCAGCACTAAAATGTGTTTGAAAATAGAGCTCTTTACAGCCCTACTTTCCCAAGGAAAAGAAAGTGTATGTGTGTGTGTGTACCCAAATCCTCACCAAAATTTCAGGACATAGCAGCAGCAGGCATGAGGGCTGTGATGGGCTAGGAGTTTGTTTTGGGATCCACCCATACTCATGGACCGTGGGCGTGCACACTCAGGCATCCCGGGAAGTAAGCTCAAAGAGTTCTGAGTGCAACTTTCTTCCTTATTCTATGTAAAATACAGTGGGGCCTGATAATTGATTTGTGAGTGCTGTGTAGACATGAAATAGAAAATAAAATTAGATATGTTAACTGGTTTCCCCTTGTTTATTGTAAACCGGTACGATAAGACCTTGTCTTGAGCATCGGTATATTAAAAGAACTTAAATAAATAAATAAATAAATATTAAATGATTATAGATTATTTGAAATGAATGTGCTGTTTAGATGCAGGGCCTGGTGAGCACACCCCAGAAGACCAGGCAGAAATAGCAGCTGCAAGCTATAGAACATTGACCATTGGCTTTCAAAAGCCTTGTCTTGCTTCCTGCACTGTATAATATCCAGGAAATAATTGCTAACTACTGTTTGAGAAAGCCAAGATTATATATCTTGGTTTCTAATACATCCTCCTGGGTGGGGTTTCTGCTTAGGCAAAAAAAAAAAAAAATACAATATTGGGTAATGAAGATAGAAAACTAACAGAAGAGAAAAAAATATTGCTTAGCATGAATTCTGCGTGTAATTACTTTTTTTTTTTTAGTATTATTACTCAACACTTTTAACAAGGCAAATTGGAAAACTTGGAGACAAATCTGCTTAGGGATATAGCTTCAATTTATTACACAATGATAACTGAAAACTTTGCTTCTGCTGCGTTGCAGTCAATTTCCACTGAGCTTACATTTTGAATGTGTGATTAATCATATGAGTGCTGGGATAGCCGATAAATACCAAAACCTTAAAACTCTAACAACTTGCTCATTTTGTACAGCCATTCTAAACAGCTAAACAACCAGAAATTGTCAATGTACACCGAGATCAATGCTCCGGGGTCTCTACAGAAGATTGATTTCATTCTCTGAGGATTTCATCTCTCTCATCAGCAAAAACACTTTGTCCTCCCTAAATAATCTAATCGAATGCCTTCCTCTCACGGAGCTGAGAGAGATCTAAAATGTCCGGCTTAATCTCTGCTTTGAGGTAGCCTAGGTGGTCCCTGTTGAGTGCTGTAACTTAGTCAAATATAACCTTAAGGAAGTGCCATTGTAATCTGACCTGTACTAAATTCTATAATTCTATTCTCTCGTTTAATATAAAGGAACACAAACTTATTTAGTCTTCTAATTTGAACTCCCCTCCTTGTGGTCATAAACCAGATATCTCATCTCCCTCTTACTGTGAATTTGATTCTATTTTACCAGGGACCTGGTATGCCTTCTCAAGGTGATCTTAGCAAGGATCCGTAGCTTCTTCTCCCTGAAAGGATACTTACTGGCAGAGTAGATTGGCACCTCTGATGATGCAAATGGGCATGCACCAGAAAACAGTGCTAAATTTTAGCAGAAACATGCACAGCTCTCAGCAAATTTCATTTAATTTTATACATCGCCAAATCAGATGCAAGACCTGCCCGTGGCTGTGTACAGCAATATACAGAAACATAAAACTAAAACATAACAATGAAAAACTAAAAAAAATACAATTTAAAATCCTATCCCCTTCCTTAACACCCTGTCTGAAACAGGGCAGCTCAAAATAGCTTTCTGTCCTACGTAGCCCCAAGAACAAAATCATACTGACTTTCACCAGCCAACAGTTACCTCCACAAAAGCATCAATTCACCTCACTCTCCTTGTCTCCAAATCCCCCTTCTGTTCACCTGCAAATAACCAGGTTTCACTTTTTTTCCTGAAAGCCAGATAATTTGATTCCAACGTCTAATGGAGCAGAGGTCCACATCTCCAGGCCTGCAACTGAAAATGCTCTCCTGCGATTAATCACCTTACGCATTTCTCAGCTGGAAGCCTCGCACTATTAGAGGAAAGTGGATTATGGCCAGAAGTATGGCTCTTCAATAACTTCTACAAATACCTGGTCCCCAGACCCCTTGATCACCTGAAACATTAAAATTATCAAGTTAAGTTCTACATGCTTCCTTTTGGGACCCCATTGTAGTTGGCGTAAAAGAGGGGCCACGACTGAACTGAACGTGATCAGCCAAAAACCATCCTCGCTGCCATGTTCTGTAAAACTTGCAAGAGTTGAATACTTTTGTTCACACAAGCGGAGACGAATAAGATCAATGGAATGTTAGTCGTCCCCCTGTTTCCTGATTTCCTTAGCGTAACAACAATGTCACCCAGTCCTAACTCCTCTCCTCTACTAATGTCATACAGGCCGATACAGTACAGTGTGCTCCGGTGGAGCACACTGTTAACCCACGTTTGGACCCGCGTTTTCGCGCTATTACCCCTTATTCAGTAAGGGGTAATAGTGCGTCGAAAACGCGCGTCCAACCCCCCCCCCCCCCTCCCCCCCGAAACTAATAACGCCCGCAACATGCAAATGCATGTTGATGGCCCTATTAGTTATTCCCGCACGATTCAGTAAGTAAAATGTGCAGCCAAGCGACTTTTACTGAGGAAGTTAGCTAGCTGAGGAAGCTGGTTATTAGCTAGCATTCTTTTTTGGAATTTAAATATGCATGCTGTCCTGTCATGGTGATAATAGCTTTCAATAAATGGAGGCAGAAACAGATTAGGTTTTTACAGTCTTAGATTTTTCCCCTGAATCCCACACTCGTGATTGAGTCCTGCAGCTAGCCTGGCTTCTTTACGATGTGTTATTACAGTTGAGTTACTTCTTGTGTTTGTCACTGCATTCACTGATATTATTTCCATAGCTGCTTAGTGAATACCGGTCCAGAGGCACACACACATTTCAGTCAGAGAGTTGGTTGCTGCTCCTTCTTGTAATCTTGGGAATGACAAGATTTTGCTTCCTCCCCTCTCTCTAGATTTGCTCAGATAATCTCCACGCAGAGCACACAAAGAGGGAGATATGGTTAGTTAAAACTGGCTTCCCCGTAACTCTTACTTTTTCCAGTGTTCTCTTTCTCATTGGGTTAACACAGCCTTCTCCCTTTGCCTCTTTTCCGAGCTTTGCTAAGTCCCATGTTCTGCAGGCCGGTAGAGATCCTTCAGGAAAACGTCTTCTCCTCGGATTCCCCTCTGCTTCCACGCCAGCAGGGGTCCCCCCTTCAGCTCCACCTGAGCTCCTGCTTCACGCCACTCTCTTCTCCTCATGTCTTCCTTTCCAGCTTGCTCCCCTCTTGCAAGTTTCTCTGCTTGCTGTTTATCCTATAGCACACACGGAGGCTGCATGTATGATGGTTTCTCGATCATGATTTTTAAATTAATCCAGATATATTCATCACTATTTACAAAATGGTGAACCTAACATAATATGTTATCATTAATTTAATGGCATGATGCAGTACAATATAATGAAAATCTTTTGATGCTATGAAACAGGCCTATTAAGAATTTGGTAAGACAAACACCTTTTGTGGTAATGATTATTGTCTACCTATTTTCTGTTAGGCTATCCATCACTTATCCATCATCTCACTTGTTGTCAGATATGTAAAAATGTTATATGCTCTGTATTGAAGGGGAAGGGATGAGATGTACTGCTTCACAAAGGAAATTAGAACTGCTGTTGGCAACTATCGATGACATTAGTTTATCTCTGATAATTTATCATTCATGATGAGATATGTAGAAATGTGCCATGATCAGCATTGTATGGGAGGGGAAGAGAGCTGTCAATGCAGAGTAGAGAATGCAATGCTTCGTTTAGCCATTGAGTAACTAGGACTGTATTTACTAGTTTGTTCCCTAAATGATAAATTTCAAACAACTCCACATGGCCCAAGTATGTGCTGATATGGGCACATGAAGATCTACTATAGTATTTTATAACCTGCATGTATTAGGTCTGCACAGGTTATGAAATATGCATATACCCATCCCCCAACATATGCAACATATGTTTTAGTACATGCAAAAATCAGCATTGAAAGCACATACTTTTTCTACCTATTTTATCAACATATTTGCATGTATTTTACAAGCAAAAAATTAGAACTCATTTGTATAAAACCCTGATTTATAAATAGAGGCAGGAATATTTTAAAATATGTGCATGTAATTGAAATCACCAGTTTCTCAATACCTTCTTCAGTTCACCCAGTCTGTCTTCAGTTCATTGAAACACTCCTAGTACCTCACCCTGAACTCACCCCAATTCACCGAACAATGGCAGAGAACTCTGATATCATTTACACTAGATAATTAGCAGGTGCAAAACTGTGCGAATAAGTTGCCTCATTTATTCACGTAATTCTCTTATAAAATAGCAATTTCCATGCATACCTCCTAGCCCCAACCTGGAATACTCTAGAATGCCCCATTTTGTGCAGGTAAATGTGCCGAAAATAAGTGCACGTGTTTGATGTTTATAAAATAGCACGTGCGCGAGTACAAGCCACTTACATGAGTAATTGTATGCACGTCATGCCTCTGAAAATTAACTGGTAATATTAGAACTTACAGAAACATCCCTGCCTTAAAAGTGGTTGGCAGAGAGCTGAGGGTATACGATTCACATCAAACAGCATTTTTACATGAGGCAGCTCGGTGGCCTATTTCTTCTTCGCCAGGACATTTTACACACCCACATTTTGCAAAGAAAACAGCTCTGCTGAAGAGCTCTCTACACATTTTGAAACTGCATCGATGATCTCTGCGGAATAAAATCCCGTTTGTTAAAGAGCAACACAAAACAAAAGAACTGGCTATGTTTCAACTGTAAAATGATGTAGAATGCATTCATGAGAATGTCTGACCCCACCCCCCCCCCCTCCTAATAATGCCACACTATTCTCCTGGAACCTAAAAATAGATGGAAGAGGGCTTGCCTACCACTGAGTACCTATGGATTTCTTGCTGACATTAGGTTCTCTGAAGCGAATGCCAAACTCACTAAGAACAGTAAAGAGAGAAAAAAAAAAACCAATCCACGAATGTGCACTGCTATCATTATTATAAGGGCAAGGAAATGGGATACCATGATTACCATAAGGAAACCCGGTAACACCTATTTGTACATCATCTTGGGGCAAATACAAATGTCATATGTTAACAATTGTTAGGCAGAGAATGCAATGATGTATTATGGGTCTGCCCCTAGGGACCTATTCACAAAAAAAAAAAAAAAAAAAGACATTGTGTGTAGTGTCTGCGTGCACATCTGAGCATCCCATTTCACAGCAAGGCAGAAAGCATGTGCTTCAGACTCACGCACACACACACACACACACACACACACACACACAGACAAAGGAATTAAAATAGTGCAGGAATAACATATTCTGGGAGATACCGGCCCATAAGATCTTCAAGTACCACAGATAGATAAAGAGATGATTGTACCCCTTTTTCTTCACTTGAAAGAGTCTGCTTAAAAATACCCTAAAAGGATGAAAAGGCAAATGTTTCTAAATACAGGAAATAAAAACATACCAGGCTCTCAAATATTAGTTAAGGAAGAAGGAAATTAATTGGGGTTCCTAAGCATATCAAAGGCACAGTGTTTCGTCGGTAGCATAACACTCACCATATGAAAAATGCAAAAGCTGCCAGTGCAACCAGCAAAATCATTTCCCTTCCAACCAGATGGTACGCGGAGAAAACGTCGCAACCTGTGGCCACCATCCAAGAAGAAACAAGCGATGGGATGATTTAATGTCATGCCATGTCTAGCGTTAAGCCACGGCCACATTCATGGATTTCTCAAAATGATATGCATTGTTCTTGCTGTGTAAAAAAAAAATTTAAAAAAATAGGAGCATAAGAACTAACAAGACTTAAAAAGAAAAAGACAACGAAGCTCGGGACCAGCCTAGCATGCAAGCAAAAGACACGGCATCAGAGCAAAACCCCAAGTTCTCGGTAATATAACACCCCCAAAACATTTAGTAGCTGGAAATGTCAAGCAGCCAGATAATAAATGTGGCTGACCATTAAATGTATACAAGCATGCACATTATGAGCAAATGTTTTGACATGGTTTGTAATGTCTGAAAGTGTGGTGTGTTTATTTCTGTTTGGTTGGAGTGTATCTACATCTCCAAGACCCCTTCTGGGGATGGTAGTGTTAAATCACTCTTGGTAACAGATGGATCTAAGGATTTTGATATGCTGACATCCTGACTAGTGATCCATGATTCATTATGATTTGTACAGTCCACCTTGTGATTCGCAAATCACAGTTTATAATTATGGTTCATGATTTGTGGATTGTGATTTATGATTTGTCAGTCATATTTGTAAGGTTTTGTTAACTACTTTAACAAATTCCAGGCAATGTGGACTTTTTTAAAGTAAACTTGTGGAGAATACATGGCAGGACAGTCTGAAGGACCCATGATGGCAGCATCCTCAGTAAGCACTGTAGTCTCTTGGTCATTTTGGTATATATTATTGCCTTAAAATATTTTTACCTATTGTGGTGAAATGCAAGAGTAAAGCCCAAACTTATCCTGCTGAGCCCCTTAGATCAAGGACTCATGGATGCCTATATGAGTATCTCAGCAAAGATTCAGTTGGCTTGGTCATTGACGAGCTATGTAGATTTTGAAGTGTGTTAGCTTTCCTAGACCTAAAGGTATCCTTGAGCCCTGACCTGCAAACTAATCCATGGTCTCTGGGAAATGATCTTCAGTTCAGTGTTTCCTTTATGCCTACCTCATACCCCCTTTTCCTCATTAAGAATTTTCTCCTTAGTTTTTTCCCTCCTTTATGATTTTGCAATGCAGGATGTCTTATGCATTTTCTTCTTTTATATATTTGCTTTTTCTTAGAACATGGTATAATAGGTTTCCTTGCATTTATGATAAATAAAATATATCTAACATTAGTAGCATGCACAATTATGGACACACTACTCAAGAAACATTGTGCAGTACCTCAAAATGAGAAGAACCCAGGACACCAGACAACATTAGGGATGCGAATCGTGTGCCCAATTGTTTTAACAATCAGGTTCGGCTGGAGGGAGAAAAAATCTGATCGGTAGAGATGTGAATCGGAATCAGTTCCGATTCCGATTCACATCGCTAATTTTTTTTAGTGAGGCCCAAGCCGATAAAAAGAAACCCACCCCGACCCTTTAAAATTGACCCCTTAGCTTCCCCCACCCTCCCGAACCCCCCCAAAACCTTTTACAAATACCTGGTGATCTAGCAGAAGTCCCAGGAGCGACCTTCCGTTCTCGGGCCGTCGGCTGCGCTAATAAAAATGGCGCCGATGGCCCTTTGCCCTTACCATGTGACAGGGTATCTGTGCCATTGGCTGGCCCCTGTCACATGGTAGGAGCACTGGATGGCCGGTGCCATCTTTAAAAATGGTGCGGGCCATGGCCGGCGCCATCTTTAAAAATGGCACCAGCCATCCAGTGCGCCTACCATGTGACAGGGGCCGGCCAATGGCATGGATACTCTGTCACATGGTAAGGGCAAAGGTCTATCGGCGCCATTTTATTAGTGGCAGCCAACGGCCTGAGAATGGGAGATCGCTCCCGGGACCACCACTGGACCACTGGGTAATTTTAATATGTTTTGGGGGGATCGGGAGGGTGGGGGAAGCTAAGGGGGTGCTTTTAAAGGGTCGGGTGAGTTTTTTTTTATCGGGCCATCGGCGCCATTTTTATGAGTGGCAGCCGACGACCCGAGAGCGGGCGATTGGTCACAAGGCTTCCACTGGACCACCAGGTACATGTAAAAAATTTGGGGGGGGGGGGGGGGGGGGGGTGGGGGAAGGTAAGGTATTAGTTTTAAAGGGTCGAGGTGGGTTTAGGGGTTGTTTTGGTGTGCCGGTTTTCCCACCCTCCCCCCAAATAACTCCCTTTAGTGGACACTATCCCGATTAACGATTTTTTCACGATAAATCAGGGGAATGTCTATTGTATCGCACTCTTTAATGATTTTTGACGATTTAAAAAATATCGGACGATATTTCAAATCGCCAAAAAACGATTCACATTCCTAGACAACATAGCTTCACAAGAGGAAGATCCTTCCAGACAAACCTCATTGAGTTCTTTAATGAGGTAACAAAAGCAGTGCAGTATATCAGGAAGGTGTATATTATTGCCCATCTGGACTTCAGTAAGGCTTTTGGCACTTTTCCAAATAAGAGACTGATAAGCAAACTGGTCAGTATGGGATCGAGCCAGAAGACTGTCAACTGGGTAAGGAACGGAATGAGCAGCAGAACATGGAGTCATGGTTAATAGAATCCTCTCTGCTGAAGGCCCAGTGGGGTTGCCGAGGGCTTGACACTGTGACCACTTCATTTCAATATATGTATTAATGGCATTGCTAAGGGATATGGGGGGGGGGGGGGGGGGGGGAAATATGCTTGTCTGCATATGATACTGAAATCTGCAAAAGAGTACACAAGCCAGAAGGGGTGGCAAGGGGAAGAATGGTAAAGGGTTTGGAAAATGAGCTTTGGTGTGAAAAAGGGAAAAATTGTGCATGCGGAATGCAAACCAAAAATCGTTTAGTTGTGTACTATTTAGAAAGAAGAACTGGAAACAAGAGACAGATCTAGGAGTAATCATCTTAGATGACCTCCTAGTAGCCTGTCAATGTATTCAAGCAACTATTTAATGCTAAAAGCATGCTTGGTTTCATAAGTAGAGTTATTATTAGCCGGAAAAAGGAGCTAACATTGCCTCTCCTTAGATCATTTGTAAGCCTCCCACCTTGAATACTGTATTCATTTCTGGAGGCGGTACCATGACAGGAGCACTGAGAAGATGGAGGCGGATCAGAAAATGATACAAGGGATGAGAGGCAAACTCTACAATGAAAGGTTTAAGATGCTCAAAATGTACTTGCTGGAGAAAAGAAGGAATGGAGGATGGGGGTGGGGACATGATATACATTTTCATGACATTTGGCAAGCTTTGATAAAGTATGGGAAGGTGAAATCTTCCATAGAAAAGAAAATTCAATGACAAGGGGGTCATGATGTAAAACTGCAGGGAGGAAGGTGTAGAGGAAACATGAGAAAATACTTTTTTTTACTGAAAGGATGGTTGATTCCTGGCACAGCCTATCATTAGAGGAAATGGCAACCAAAGCCATGATGGAATTTTGGGCAGTCAGGAAAAGCAAGCAGAAATGATTGTTCCAGAGTTTATGATCCACTGACCTCCCAGCTCCTGATCTGCGTCTCAGTTTGATTTCTGCCGTCTCACCTACTGATCCACGAGTTTCGATTTATGGAGCTGGTTCGAAGGGGGGAAATGCAGAGTGATTCCTCCCATCTCTAATTTTACAGGGTCGTCTTTGGTAAGCTCTTAAATGACAGGAGTCAAGACACGGGCACTTTTACACTCATGTAACTTTAAGCAAATTTTCAAAGAGAAACCACCTAGGCGGTTTAACTTAAGAACGTACAAAAGTGTCCAAATGCCTTGCACCTGCATTATCTGAAGTTGGACTGTGCACTGGGAAAAAAAAAAACAAACAAACACAAGTATATTTGAAAAATTAATATAGGCACATCTTTTCCTCTCTTCTCAACACACCTCCAGAAATTCCCAAATTTTGAGCTGATAAATATAATCACCTAATAAAAATGTAGTCACTCAAAAATAGAGGAATGTCAATTGTCAAAGGGGCCATTCTTGATGCCTAACTATAGTTAAGCAGCTAGATCGTTCTGAAAATGTACCCCTTAATATTCTTTTCTCTTACAGAGATATAATACTTCCTTAATTTGTATCTCCATTCAACATAGTTACTCTGTACTGATTTTGCATGTAGTATACTAATTTCAAAAGTGATATATCACTTCATTAAAATCATGAAATTATTGAATACAGTTCATAAATTGTTTTCACATTACAATGTTTTGTCTTTGTAATTTGTGCAGTCAATCTCATTTTGATAGCTTTCTCTAGAATTTTGAAGAGCAGTATTTTACAATTGGTCTTTGGTACGTTTAGTGATTAAATCAACATTAGTTTGTGCTGTATATGCAGTATATCTGCTTGTCTTAGGTATCCTGTTGTTAATTAGATTAAGATGCTCATTAGATATGAAATTGCCTTTTTTTCTGGTTGGAAGTTTTGACTGTATAAAACACTGACGAGAAACACATCTGTTTCTTAGATTATTAAGTCATTGGCATACCTGGACCATATTTCATATTGTATACACATAGAATATGAAAAAGTACATAGAGCACAGGTGTCATGGCTTGGATCCCATGACTTTCCCTTGGCAGGAAAAGATAATATAATTAACCTGAAGGGGGTCGTCCCTAAGGGAGCAAATGGAAGTGAATGGGCTCAATATGCTGGCTTTTTTTTTTTTATTATTTAGAGGTTCTAGAGTTATGCTTTGTTAATAATTTTGTTGACTCAGCTGACTCATTCCCTAGTGAGAGTAAGGACTGAGTTCAGCGGACTATTATGAGTTTATTATCATGTTAATATTATTTAGTAATTATATTATGAATTTGTATTTTATGAATTGAAGTTTTGTGTTTTGATCTGTATTTGACATGCTATGAATTATATTTTAGTAACTGCATTACTTATGTATTTTGTGAATTATATGAAATATATTTAAATTGCAGTAAGCTGCTTTGGACAATCTGTAAGGAATGAAAAGATGGGCTATTATGCATAAATAGAAAAATTACAACTTGAGCATTCAATAAATCAAATCATAGGACTTTCTGATTGTTTAAACAAACCTCATTTGGCCCTCGGTGCCATCACCTCTAATAGAATGAAATGGATAGTTTCATTGTGCTAAGAGGAGGTTCATTTTGTTTTAAGCAAATCTGAAAACAAACATCCTAATGCATCTAGCTATTAGCTAATGCCAAGCTGTGGTTTCCTGATATACCATTCCATAACCCACTTACAGCAAGTTAACAGTAGCTTTCAGAACTGTCTTAAGAAGAACAGACAATTGGAGGAAAAAGAATACTTTTGCTCAGTTTGCTTACTTTTCCTTTTGCTTTAACCCTCTTTACCAAGAAGAGACAAAATCCAGTAGCACCATGCAGATTAGATTTCTTCTATACACAAGCAGAGAGGTGGCAGAGATGACCTTGTGCTTGCTTTGCATCTCTTACTCTTTTGCTTTCCAAACACTGATGCAAAATGAATTCCTGAGTGTTAGCTTCATGGTCAAGATATGACTGGCAAGCACCTCAATTGCCCTATGACAGAATCTTTTCCATTATAATCCTTCCCATTATCCCAAAAATAATAGCAAACGTACTGGGTCATTCATCAAAATGTGCGTTAAACGGCTGTAATGCATGCGATCAATAACGCAATGGACCTTAGTATGCAAATTTTACATTTAGTATGCAAGTGGGAGGAGTTAATGGAAATGAGGGTATAAGGTAGAGTATTGCACAGTAACGTGGTATTTAATGTCCGAAATAACTAATTGTCCTTGCGTTATTGGGCCAAAAATGTTTTTATCACCGTAGCCATAATCAAATGAGAGAGAAAGAGACAACTTTTTAATAAAGTGTGTGTGTCTCTCTCTCTCTCTCATGTGATAACAACTGCGGTTGTGTGATAAAAAGCATATAATATATGATAATGTACCATGCATTGCGATATTTGTCAATGCAATGCGGTAACTCTACAATTTGCCTAACCATGCCCATTTGGGAGCTATTTCTTCTATATTTATAGCAGGGTTGTCCAACTCCGGTCCTCGAGGACCACAAACAGGTCTGGTTTTTAGGATATCTCTAATGAATATACATGAGACAGATTAGCATACAATTGAGGCAGTGCATGCAAATTTATCTCATGTATATTCATTAGACTTGCTCTGAAAATCAAATCGGTTTGCGGCCCTCATGGACTGGAGTTCGACACCCATGATATATAGCATTCTGATGAATTTAGGCCTTAAAATGGGGATTGCTCCCTTATGATGAAGGATAGAGCCAGTTTTTGCAGAAAGGAGTGCATTTTGGGCTTTTCAATAGGAATATGCAAAATTCCTGAAAATGAGTCAACTGAATAATCAGATGAACTGGAGAAAATTTTGTAGTTTCATCGATTTGTTCATATCTAGAAAATCCAAAGTAGGTTTTATGCCCTTTAGATTGTCAAATCCTCTTTTGGATTTTCTGAAAATGTTTCCAGATTGCCTTCAAATTTCACCCAGTTCTGCTAGATGAAATGTGACAGATTTGGGTAATAGCCAAAATGTTATTCAAATTTGAATCAGGCTGAAATGCTCATGATTTGAGTTCAGCTGTGAATCATTTGTACATCCTTGTATTTAACTTGTACATCCTTGTATATAACTAGGACTGGCCTTCTAGCACATTAAGGTCAAAAGTCTTCTTAATCCCCATTATTATCACACTATGGATACACCTATATCAAAGGGTAATCTTCATGCCCTCTTTCCTTCTGGGTCAGTTGATTTAAGGGAACGTTCCCCTGATCCCTGCTCCCCAACCATCACCATTCTTCTAGTTCATGCTAGAAGTGGAAAAACAGGAGGCAAAGATGGCCAGTAAGTGGATGGCACCCATTACCGAAAAATGTATTGAAAAATTATGCCATTTTACATGTGGGGAACATCTGAAAGAGCTCTATAGATTAATGTCTAAGGAGCCTGATCTCATTACAAAATCAAACCATTTTTCTCATTAAAATAAGCATCAGATGTCTATGTCAATTTGTAATACCAGGTATACGATATTGGTGCTTATTATAAAGCACTATTGTAAACTACATCTTCATGCAAAGCCTAAGATGCCCATGAACCAAAATGATCTTTGGCAGTAAGACATTGCAGGAAAAATACCAGAAAGCAGAGTTGACTAGATTTGATTTGGCATTACCAGTGATTTGACACTCGTGTAATATTGGATTGGCAATAGGCAATACAAAGTAGTTATTTTGTTCATGCTACCATGGAATCAGGTAGTGGAAGATAATCACATTTCATGCAAACATACTAAGCTGTAGTGACAAAAACCCACATAGATCCGTACAACAGAAAGAAGGCGCAATTAAAAATAAATATTATTGAACTGGAAATATTAAAAAGGTAACTAAAAGGTCGGCAAAAAATAGAAAGCAAAGTAGAAGTGGAAGGCACCTGATCAAAAAAGCGCACAAATCAATCGATCTTCTGTAATTTCTACTGCTGGAAAATTCTTAGATAAAAAGTGGAAAATGGAATCATAAGCATTCTTTCTGTCTCTTCCGGGTGGATAGATTTTGCACATTATCATTTTTGGAGGAGTATGGTACATTTCACAAACTGAAAACCAAAAACCCCAGCAAATCCATTCTACTTCATATGTGCGTTGTACCATTTGGCAAAAAATCAAACAAGATCTTTTCCATCTGCTTGCCAGAGAGCAAAACACAGAAAAATATTATGAAATTTTGCAGGCTTTTATTTCCAAGCATCTTTTGTGTCCAGCTTTTTTAAACTGGGGAGAGAAGGGGGGTTGGTCTGCCCTTTTTTTTTTTTTTTACTGACAAGCCCACAATTTCCAGAAAAGAAAGCTAGCATTAATTAAGACAGTGCCAGCTGTAATTTTCCTGGGAAGTAAATTTCTGCACAACTAAAGGTTACAGAGACCTTTTCACTGTCAAAATTTACTACAGCCTGTGAATGTTAATGTTTCTAATGAAGACATGCTCTCCGTCCCTGAACTTAAAAGTACCCTGAGAAGAAGGCAAAGAGAGAGAGAGAGAGAAAAAAAAACTCCATTTGACGAATGTATCTGGAGTCGGTGCATTAATGCAGGGTTATGCCTGCTGGTGCATATTGTAATTATAGTGTTTGGATAGCCTTGTTTTCTAAACAAGGAATATTGCTGTAAACTGGCAATTTCACATGAGAAGTAGTCTTCTGGTAGGTGCCTTATGTTACAAATGAGATGGGAGTATAATAAGCATTTAACCCATTAGGCTTGAGGAGGTACAAAAACCTGAATCTGTAACAGGAAAAGATAAATGTAAGACCAGGCGATAATATGCCTCAGCCACTTTGTATGCACCCAGCAGAAGGAGCAGTGAGTAATTTGTGTTTGCAGTGTTAACATTTCTTGGCATTTAAGCTGAAGTCTTCTGCTGTTGAACTGATGTAGTCTATGGAGCTTTCTCGCATGCTTGAAGTTAGTGATAGAATTTCAGCGGTTTTCTTCAGAAAATAACTTTCTTTTTTTTTTTTTTACTTTTAAGCTCTATAGCAAATAGCTAATTTGAGAAAACAAAAAAAAAAAAACCCTTTCACGTAGCCAGAGACCTCAGGGTCATTTTTCTCATAATTAATTGTTATGCTTTTATGACCACTCATTTGGTTTGCATTTAGTTGGGTTTTGGATATCATTGCATTGCAGTGGCAAGTGGACAATCTATGTCAAGCATGCTGCTTGTGCATTTATAGGTGAATATCTCTTTGAGCTTTGATAAACATGGAAATACATTATTTGTACTGATACTTAGCTTACATAGCATTAAGAAAAAGGTCCACTAATTTACATTGCTAATGCAAATTGTGTGATTTAATACAACATGACTTACAATCATTCGCCAATCAGTATTTCAGCTTATGGGCAAATGTAGTAGAAGGTAGGGATGTGCATTTGTTTCATACGTTTCCTATACAAGCATGTAATATGAAACGTACGAAACATATGAAACGAATGCACATCTAATTGGCATGAAATGGGAAACGTATGAAACGAATGAATAATGGAGGGACTGGGGTGCATTCCATGAAGTTAGCAGGTGGCACATTTGGGACTAATCAGAGAAAATTCTTTTTCACTGAACGCACAATGGAGCTCTGGAGTTTGTTGCCAGAGGATGTAGTTAGTGCAGTTGGTGTAGCTGGGTTCGGAGAAGGTTTGGATAAGTTCTTGGAGCAAAAGTCCATTAATGGCTATTAATCAAGTTTACGTAGGGAATAGCCACAGCTATTAATTGCATCAGTAGCATGGGATCTTAGTGTTTGGGTAATTGCCAGGTTCTTGTGGCCTGGTTTTGGCCTCTGTTGGAAACAGGATGCTGGGCTTGATGGACCCTTGGTCTGACCCAGCATGGCAATTTCTTATGTTCTTATGTTCTTATGAAATGAATGCACATCCCTAGTAGAAGGCAGCAGAACATTAATATTTTTGTTTCTTCTTAGCTGCTTTTTCTCCCTCAGAAAGTCTAAATATATTTTGGTTTTTTAAAATATGTAGACAATTTAATGACCTGGATTTTTCGAGACACCCAGCCTTTTCTGTCCAAGACTGAGGACTTGTACAGATAAAACCATTGGTTGCTAGGTCAAAGAAGAGTATGTAGATATCTCAGTATCAGAAAGAAAGAACCCATATTAATGCTGTTTCTGATAATAGAGTCAATACAATTGTTACTTCTTTAGTTTAGAAAATCTGGGAAGTTTGCCAAGTCAGGACTAATGCAAATAATGACTTGATTTGCTTAGCTCAAATTAGCCTGATATGGTTGAAGAAGATATGAGGTGAATTTTGTCCATTTGGGCCCATTGAGTGGGAGGAGTTTTTCTGAGATCTTGCACGTAGACCATTGTTACTAAGTTGTTTTCCATAATACATCTGTAGCATTAAAGAATTATGGCCATTAAACAATATAGGTCTTTTCATAGGGTCAATCTTCAAAGACTTATGCAGGCTAAGTGAATTTTCTGGTTGAAAGTATGCTTGGACTTACCATTTCTCACGCTCTTCTATGTGAGCAAAAAAGAGGGTGGTTTCAAGGGTGTACTGGGGCGGGATTCAGAAATGCGTGCACAAGCATGTAATCAGCTGTACACAATTCACACTTTTGCACCTGCTATTTGAGTCGAAGAAATGAAATTGCACCTGTCTGCAGTGTTTGGATGGTAGGTCAGGGTTAAGTGGTGGGGAATAAGGATGAATGTGTGAAGGGTCTGGGTGAACTGGTGGAGCTCTGGGTGAACTGGTGATTAAATGTTTGACAGAAGTATTTTCATGAGTGAAGTATACGCATATGTTATAAACCACCTGTCTCCACGCATAAAGCAGTGTGGTTGCCATTTTAGTCCACTTGAATGCACGTAATACATTTCTTGACTAGCTTTCGAGATCTAATATTCTCTTCCTGAGGCTAGGAGGCTAGTCAATTAATGTATTACTTTAGTCCAATAGAACTCTTATATATATATTTTTTGTTTTTCTTAACTTTTATTTCTCTGTGCATAACCTGAGGGTTAGTACACACACAGGGGTACATTTTAAAACACAGCCCGTGCGCGCGTACTTTTGTTCACGCACCAGGCACGAACAAAAGTATGCCGGATTTTATAAGATACGCACGTAGCCGCGCGTATCTTCTAAAATCCGGGGTTGGCGCACGCTAGGGGGTGCACATTTGTGCAACTTGCGTGCACCGAGCCCTGTGCGCGCTGCCCGTTCTCTCCCCCCACCTTCCCCTCCCTTACCCTACCTAACCCACCCCCCCGGCCCTATCTAACCCCCCCCACCTCTGTCGCACGCCTGCTAGAGGCAGGCGTAACTTTGCGTGCGCCGGGCCGGCTGCCGCGCGCCATGTTCCGGTCCAGGGGCTGGTCCGGAGGCCACGGCCATGCCCCCGGAACGCCCCTGGGTCGAAACCACGCCCGCGGCACCGCCCCCAGATGACACGCCGACCGTGTCACGCCCCCCGACACGTCCCCGGATGACGCGACGACCGCTTCACGCCCCCCAGACACGCCCACCCTAAGAAAGACCCGGGACTTACATGCGTCCCGGGGCTTTGCGCACGCCAGAAGCCTATGCAATATAGGCTCGGTGCGCAGGGTCGTTTTAGAAGGGTTACGAGCGTACCTTATGCGCATAACCCTTTTAAAATCTGGCCCACAGATTGCAATTATTTCCTGCATAAAATATATAAACACACTTTTATAAAACACAGTACACAAACTATGTGGATCCCTGCATTTCAAAAATGTGCATGCACTGACACATACATGCGTACTTTCTGGGTGGAAATATATGATATTTTATAAACTGTGCAACTGCCACCACAGTGTTTATAAATATAGACTTAAGTTTTGCTCCGCTGACTTACGTGTGTAATTGAAAACTACCCTCAATATGTAGCGAGAAGTAGTAAAGGTAAAACCCCCGCAAAAAAACCCCATTAAAATAATCCAAGGTCAAGGTTGTGGCTCAGTTGCAGTGTAAATTGAGAGGCCTGAATTTGGAATCCAAGCCTGTTATGGCTTCCTGAACTCACGGGGGTAGAAACCGGGAGCACTGTGGAGGCAAGAGGAAAATGGAAGTGAAAAAAAAAAATCACACTCTTGTGACACCCACTTACCAAACTCCAACAAAAGAAATTGATGGTTCTTTAAGAATCCCACAATGTTTGGGGAGCAGATGGTCACTATGGCTTCTTTGAGAGCCCCCAGTTTGGTCAGGGTAATGGTGATTAAACTGTAAACTTAAAAGCAATATAAAAGATGTTGGAATTAAAAGGAGTTTGGTATATTGTCTATTATTTTATCTTGCAAAAAAAAAACCCCAAAAAGCAAAACCTCAGCAATACATAAAGGTGCAAAAAAAATGCAAGGGTGATTGTGATACACAAGAATGGTGTAAAGGAATTTTGCTGTGCAGACCTGAGCTAGTATCATCCACCAATGCACCAGGTTACTGGCCGTCTCTTATGCGGTCCAAGAATTGTGTGCACACTGACCCCTTTAACTGTATCCTGATAATGGAGCGATCACTTGTGGTGCCCCCACCTCATCATCATCATCATGCTGAAGAAGGTGAATCCTGCAAGGTGAGAAGATACTGCCACCCTAGATGTACCCCTTTCACATGCGCACACCAGGTATTCAGCCAGACGTGCCTTGGGGACCAGTGGCAATGCCCATCTTCTTGCTCGCAGGAAAAGCTGAATGTGCATGAAAAGTGCTTATTATATGATGCCTACACATCTGGAGCTAGGGACATTTGTGTTTCTCCAGGGTGAAAGGTCTCCGAGTTTCTTTAACTGCTCTGGCATTGCCATTTCCTTCTTTTCCACTCCAGGGACCACTGTTCTGACTTGAGATCCCTTGAAATGGGTGAGAGAGTCAGCTATAACGTCCTGCAACCCCAGTACATGTTTTGCCAACACCAAGGCCTTAAGCTGTAGGCAAAAAACACCAATAGCCTGATCAATTCTACACTCTGGGGTTCATGATGGATTGGTTGTTAATAATCTCTACAACAGCTAAATTATCTAACCAGCATATCATCATCCTCTCTCCCCATATAGTCAAGGCCATGACTACTGGAAAAACCTCCAGGTACCTATCCATCCCCTTTCTCAGGCATCTGTACATTCCATCCCATGAATGTAAGCCCTGAAGCCCTTAAAACTGGCTGTATTTGTAAATAGTGTCTGCTTGAAATTAATTTACCCTGCCATAAAGACACTTTTAGACTGATGCAAAAAATGCTGCCATATTGCCATGTTTTGTCATAAGTCTTGCATGACCTTAATGTGACGATGATGATGTTAAACACCTACTGTAGTAGCTTATATCTTGCACAGAAATAGCCTGCCCATTGGGATCACTCTAGAGTAGTTCAATGACCCTGTGAGGGACTGCATTTGCTTTAGTGTGATCTTTTCAGCAGCTATGATGGTATCAGCAAGCACCATCAACGTGTCTAGCTTCTTGGTAGGGAGTCTAGACACTAACATTTCAAGGCTGAGTTCTACCCACAGGAAGGTGAAAGCTCGAGCTGGCTAGCTTCTGGCTATGTTCAGAGAAGTCAGATTTTCATAGGAAATTATCAAGATAGTGGGCTATGCTGTTCATTGTCGCTGTCAACCAAAACATGAGGGAAGTGAAGGTTTTGAAGTACAAGCACAAAACCGAGCAATCAATAGTAACAATCCTTGTTACAGTGGGTAGGATTAAGTTCTAAATCAGTTGAAATTTTCCAGGTTTCTCTTTTTGGTACCACTGCCAATGGAGAAATGACCCATGTGCAGGAATATTAGCTGGGCAAATGGGCCCAACATGCATCCTAGGACCAGGTCCTTATCGAGCTTGTGTATGTGGGCAATACACAAGATGGATTTTGCATTATGGGACTGAGTGCCTGCATATGGTATGAGGAAATCACTAATTCTTAGCTTAAAATCGCACTGCTTGGTTTGTCTGGCAAGCCAAGATAGCATGGCAGAAATGGATATGGAGGGAAGCGCTTTGGAGAATAATGCTCTCTTGGTCTGGATCTGTGGCTTATTTGTCCCTGTAGTGGGGCATTTGAGAGCTGCATGACTGGTTGCACATTTTGAACAGACATATTTGAATTAGCAGCTCTATATACTGAACTTTCCCCCAGTTTAAGTACCAGTAGATATCCTGGGGGAGGTAACCCACTAACAGGATGCATAAAATGATGGAATGGGGTTTCTCTATTGTTTGAGAGTCATCCCTTCCAAATTTGTTTGGTGGCTTCTAAAGTTTGGTAATGCAGATGGTGGAATGGATCTTAATGGTAACAGCAGAAGTAGTGAATGACTTTGTCTGGCTGGACAGGGAGGATTCCCTTCAGCAATTCTGAGCTGGCTAAATAAATGTGGCAGACACTAAGGGGCAGATTTTCAAAGGCTACACACATAACATACGTGCTTAACCTGAGAAAATCTGCCCCTCCGTGCGCCGAGCCTATTTTGCATAGGCTCGGTGGTGCACACAAGCCCCGGGACGTGTGTATGTCCCGGGGCTTGCAAAAAGAGGTGGGGTGGGGGTGGTCTGGGGGCAGGGTGTGGCCGGAGCCTCCAGGCACAGCGGCCATTTGCCGCTGTGCCTGGGATCGTGGGCCGGCCGTCGGCCGGTGCACGTAAGCTACGCCTGCCAGGAGGCAGGCACAACTTACCTGACAAAGGTAAGGGGGGGTTCTAGGTAGGTCTGGGGGGAGGGCGGGTTAGGTAGGGGAAGGGGGGGGAAGGGGGGGGGAAGGGGGGGAAGGCGGAAGGAAAGTTCCCTCCGAGGCTGCTTCGATTTCAGAGCAGACTTGGAGGGAATGGAGGAAGGCTGGGTGGCTCGGCGCACAAGTTGCACAATTGCACACCCCCTTGTGCGCGCTGACCCTGGATTTTATAACATGCGCGCGGCAGCGCGCGCATGAAATAAAATTGGGCGTAGATTTGTTCGCGCTGGGTTGTGCGAACAAATCTACACCCACGTGCACCTTTTAAAATTTGGCCCTATTTTTCAAACTTTCAAACAATAAACTTTATTTTTTACTGGATGAACTAGCCAGCCAAAACCATTTTACATGAATGTGAAGCAGGTTACAACATTATTCACTGAATATGTCAGACGTTCATGGGCTTCCATAGTCAGAATCACCGAGCACAAATGACTCCAGGGAACATAGAAACATAGAAACATAGAAATGACGGCAGAAGAAGACCAAACGGCCCATCCAGTCTGCCCAGCAAGTTTCACACTTTTTTTCTTCTCATAATCTGTTTCTCTTGGCTCTTAGTAACCTTTTGGTTCTATTTCCCTTCCACCCACACCATTAATGTAGAGAGCAGTGTTGGAACTGCATCTAAATGAAATATCTAGCTTAATTAGTTAGGGGTAGTAACCGCCGCAATAAGCAAGCTACACCCATGCTTATTTGTTTACCCAGACTATGTAATTCAGTCCTTGTTGGTTGTTCTCTGTATATAGATCCACTTTTCTTCATTCCCCCTGCTGTTGAAGCAGAGAGCTATGCTGGATATGTGTGAAGTATCGGTCTTCCTCCCCTGCCGTTGAAGCAGAGAGCTATGCTGGATATGCATTGAAAGTGAAGTATCGGTCTTCCTCCCCTGCCGTTGAAGCAGAGAGCTATGCTGGATATGCATTGAAAGTGAAGTATCAGTCTTCCTCCCTTGCCGTTGAAGCAGAGAGCTATGCTGGATATGCATTGAAAGTAAAGTATCGGTCTTTCTCCCCTGCCATTGAAGCAGAGAGCTATGCTGGTTTGGTTTGGGGTAGTAACCGCCGTAACAAGCAAGCCGACTTATTTGGTTTGGGGTAGTAACCGCCGTAACAAGCAAGCTACTCCCCGCTTTTTTGTGAATGCAAATCCTTTTTTCCGCATTTCCTCTTGCCGTTGAAGCTTAGAGCAATGTTGGAGTTGCATTAACCGTGTGTATGTTTATTGAATAATGTTATTATCTCCAGGTAGTAGCCGTCATACCCGCGAGCCACCCATTCTTCATTCATGTCCTCTAGACTTTATGGATCCACAGTGTTTATCCCACGCCCCTTTGAAGTCCTTCACAGTTCTGTCCATCACTTCCTCCAGCAGGGCATTCCAGGCATCCACCACCCTCTCCGTGAAGAAATACTTCCTGACATTGGTTCTGAGTCTTCCTCCCTGGTGCTTCAAATCATGACCTCTGGTTCTGTTGATTTTTTTCCGACGGAAAAGGTTTGTGGTTGTCTTTGGATCATTAAAACCTTTCAAGTATCTGAAAGTCTGTATCATATCACCTCTGCTCCTCCTTTCCTCCATGGTGTACATATTTAGATTTTTAGTCTTTTCTCATAAGTCATTTGATGAAGACCCTCCACCTTTTTGGTCGCCCTTCTCTGGACCGCCTCCATCTTGTCTCTGTCTCTTTGGAGATACGGTCTCCAGAACTGAACACAGTACTCCAGGTGAGGCCTCACCAAGGACCTGTACAAGGGGATAATCACTTCCCTTTTCTTACTCGATATTCCTCTCTCTATGCAGCCCAGCATTCTTCTGGCTTTAGCTATCGCCTTGTCACAATGTTTCCCCGACTTCAGATCATTAGACACTATCACCCCAAGGTCTCTCTCCTGCTCCGTGCACATCAGCTTTTCTCCCCCCATCGAATACAGTTCATTCGGATTTCCACTCCCCATATGCATGACTCTGCACTTCTTGGCATTGAATCTCAGCTGCCGTATCTTCGACCACTCTTCCAGCTTCCTTAAATCCCGTCTCTCTCTTTCCACTCCTTCCGGCGTGTCCACTCTGTTGCAGATCTTAGTGTCATCCGCAAAAAGACAAACCTTACCTTCTATCCTGTCCGCAATGAAGCTCACAAAGATATTGAACAGGACCGGTCCCAACACCGATCCTTGCGGTACACCGCTTAAAACATAACAGTTTTAAGCGGTGTACCACAAGGATCGACGTTGGGACATAACAGTTACATCCCTCCAGTTCTATATCTTTTTATACCTGATTTTCTTTCCACATAGTTACTTCCCCATGGACCTACTATAAGAATTAGTCTAATTCTCAGATCTCCTTCCACATCTATCTCCATCCCAACCCTGTTTAAGGTGTCAAAATTCACATCCAGAGGGGACCATTGCAACTTCCCTTTTACATAATTTACTCATCCTTGAGTTATTGACCTTCCCTCTGGACTCCATGTCTCCATCCTTTCAGTGCAGGGGAACCTTATCCCTTACTGATGGACTTCAAAGGATGCTCTGGGGCAGACTCACTTCATTCCTGAAATCCTGGTTCACTTCTTCAGAGGAAGGAATTACCACTTCTTCTTCTCATCGCCTGGTTAATTCCTCAGGAATTCTTCTTGGCCTCAGGCCTCTCCCCCAGAGGATCCCCCTCCCATTAGAGGGGACCCTGGGCCCATGCCAGCCTGCAGGCTGACTGCTCCAGATTGGTCACATCTCTGGAGATCCCTACCTCACCCTACTAGGGAAAGGGCAGGAATCCAAAGGCAACATTTCCCTTAGTATCCAATCCCAGAACCCCATTGTTCAAGGGGAAACATTCCATTTTCCCAAACTTTCACATTACAAGGCTCACCCACAGTGCTCACACCTCTAAAATGCCGTCCGGTGGATATCTATGATTACTACATGCACAAAAACATGTAAACATGATTGTCCCCAGGTCTCACCCACCCTAGCCTCTTTTACAGGTACTAGCCTCAAAAAGAGTACACCATAACTGGGGGGTCTCCCTACACATGGAACTAGCTGTAAGGAAAGCTTATGCATCTGACTGCAACCTTATTCATCATTTTTCTGAGCCAGAGGCTCATATCCTCTGCTACCCAGGATATATGCTGCTTTTCCTCCATCTTGTCCCAGAAATGCTCATCATAAGGCAAACCCTCCCCTTCCTTGCATTCCTGTAGGCCTCAGTCAGCAATAGTATCCCATATGTCAGCAACACACATGGTTAAGACATGTCCTCCCTGAATGCGATATTTCTCAATTGCAAGAATATCCATACCACTTTAAAAAGGTTTCCTGGGACTGGCTTACCCTTCCCCGGAAATAAGTCCCTTTTTGCCTTCTCTTCATTTCAATATATCAAATTACTTTTGTTTAAGCACTTTCTTCCTCAGAGATCGCCTCCCCCTCCCCCTCACTTTCATAGCTCAGTGATGGTGACAGCTGGTATACTTGTGATCTGTTTTCCCCTGAAGATGGTGGAGCATTTGGAGCCAGATGAAGAGCTGCAAGAGGAGGGAATGAAAAGGAGTTCAAGGAAGTCTGGAATCGTTTAGACCTCTTCCCATTTCTCCTTCACTTTGCAGCTTTGGTCGCTGCTGCCGGTACAAGAGTCTGCCCTGGGCTGGGAGGCTGCTCTGGATTGTTGATTGTGAGGATTATTCCTGCCACTGCTGCTTTGCTGATGGTGCTCGGGGGCAGGTCTCCTCGGGCAGCTTTGATTCCCTGGTTATTGATCTCCTGAATAGGGCAAGGGTCTGGGATTGCAGAAACAGGGGGAATCTGTGTTCACGGGAACCACAATTATCAAAGAAGGTGTCACCAGGATTCTGAGGCCATAGCAGAAAGCATGGGCTACCATGTTGTGCACATACGCCTCTTAGTGGCTGTTGCAGAGATGGGGACCTATAGTGTGATCCCCCCAGCTTGCACCTTGCTTGGGTAGTTCTATGTTAAGGTGTGCCTCCCCCAGGAGTGCTCTATGTGGTGGTACAGAAGGAATACTCTGAAATGCAGGGACTGAATGTGGATGTGCCCCCTTGATATGGTGGGTTCTCTGGTCACCTGTAACAGCCAAGAATTCCATGTGGGTATGCAGGAGACACATGATTATATCCTGTCTTCCTATGGGGTTAGTTCCCATATTGATCTTCCTGAAATTCACCATCGTATACTCTCTCACATCTGCTTTCCAGTGCAAGTTGGAAATCATTATGAAGGACTCCTGTGCTCTGTGAGGTGAAGTGGGGATGACAGTGAGTGTAGTGATCTGAGCAATAACTGAGCCTGTCAGACCCAGAACACCAGCTGCAGGAGGTATGGTGTGCAGGTGGTGGTAAGTCCTATAGGTCTGTTTGTCCTCAGGAAGTTTGGTCTCTAGGTACATTCCCAAGGAGATGCTCAACACAGATGCATCCCTTTTTTCCTCATTCCCTTCTGCCACCAGCTTGTGCTACTGCCCCAATCTGGACCCTCCTAGGCCAGTGCTTTTACCTTTAAACTGGCCCCTTGTTCTAGGTAAACTTCCCTGCAGTCTGGCAAGGCCCATCTGGTTCATCCCAATCCATGATGCTAAACTTCCTTCCCTGATTACAATGATGTGGAGAGTGCATGATCAGGTTTTCCAGCATGGTAATTTGTGATGTGAGTAGTAGTGTAGCAAGAGCCTTGTCAGACACTGTTTTGTTGGAACCATCGAACATTCTTTGCCCAAATGACCATCAAAGTTGATCAGAGATGAAGCTTGCTGGGAGTCATTGTCAACAGCAGGATCCTTCCTTATTGCCAGCAAGTTAGGTAGTCACAGGTGGAGATTAAGCGGCAGTTTATTCGACATGGTCCGCTATCCTGAAATGGGTGTGGACCAGGCCGCCCTCTCTATATTACTCCCTCCCTGGGCTTGTCCAGAATTCTCAACCCCTCAAGCCTGCATGGTACTTTGTTCCCGCTGTGGCTTGAATGTTGATGACAACAAGAAGGAAGAAAAAGAAGCCAAGAAGAAGAAGAAGCTGGAGGTGGAGAGGAATGAATAGGCTAGGAGCATGCTAACATTTTAGGAGCAGCTTCCAAATACTGTAATTAGGACCTTGTCATTTAAAAGGGTTTTGGTGTATCATCTATTATTTTATCTTGCATAAAAAGTTGAAACATCTCATTCTCTCTTTGTTGACTGAAGGGGATTCTAAACAATCATACTATACAGACATATTTTAGCTTGGGATATTGGTTATTATAATTTGTAGATAATATGTAGTTTATTTAATTTATTAAATAAGTGAACATTTGATTCCACCAAACCAAAAAAAAATTCTTTCTCTTAGTGGATTAGACAAAGAAATACAAAATAACATCTGAAAATAAAGAGACGAACATTTAAAAAAACATAAAAAAAGATAAAAGATCCAAACTTCATGGAATCCTACAGAAGAGTATTCCATTCTGTGGGCTTAGATCCTTTATATCTAATATAATACTGCACATGCACCAAATGCCTACTATAGAAAGAATACCCTATTCCTAGGCACATACTGAAAGAAAAGCTCACCAACTATTTGCTTAATTGTGATTAAAGTACTATTGGGTGTGTTATTCATAAGAACATAAGACTGGAAGATGTCCCATGCTAGGTCACAACAAAGGTCCATCAAGCACAGCATCCTGTCTCAGGGAGAGGCCAATCCAGATCATTAGCAAGTACCCAGCAGATCCCAAAGAGAAGATTCAATAACTTGTTGTTGACTCCCAGGGAAAAGTGATGTTTCCTCAAATCTACCTGGCTAATAAGTATTTATGGATTTTTTTTTCCTTTGGGAATTTGTTCAAACCCTTTAAAACTGAACTATGCTAAAATCCTTGATCATATCCTCCTGTGAGAAATTCCATCCCTTAATTGTGTGCTGAGTGACAAAATACTTTCTACAATTTGTTTTAAATTTGTTTTATAGTGTTCCCTAGTTCTAGTATTATTTGAAAGGATAAATAACGATTGCTTATTTACCTATTCACCCCACTTATGATTTTACAAATCTCTATGATATCCCTCTCAGCAGTTTCTTCTTCAAGTTAAAGAGCCCTAACCTATTCAGTCTTTCTTCATAAAGCTTCATCCCATTTATTATTTGTGTTGCCCATCTTACTGCTACCAGGGATATGCATGCATTTAAAACAAAACTGCAAAAGAAAATTAATAAGGCTAATTCATTTTATTTGGGGGGCCCTGAAATGAATCAGGAGGCCCCCTTGAAATGAAATAAATCTTATTCATTTGTTTCATTTTCAACTAATGATTTAGGTCTAGGTCTAGGCTTTAAGCCAGGGTTTCACCTAGAGCATAGGACGAGGTCCAAAGCAGGAGGTCCATCCTAGGCCTGAGCACGATGCTGGGGTCTTGGCAGAGGCACGTGTCAATGGCAGGGCCTCGGTTGAAACTCCCAAAAATTAAACAACAAATAATAACTTACCTTATCCATTGGATATCTGACAAGGCCAGGTCCCAATGTCAGGGCCTAAGCCTGTAAACAGGCATGATGCCAAGACCCTATCAGGAGGCTGGGTCCCAATGCTGGGGTCTTGGGGCCCAGATCCAGGCCTGATGTTGCAACCCAGCCTGGAGGCCAGGTTTCAGCACCAGGGCCTAGGCCTGGATTCATTCCTAACACTGGGGCCTTCACCAGGATACTGGGTCCCAATGCCTGGGCTTTTGCCCAGGGTCTTGCCCAGACCTTGGAGTCTAGGCCTTGGAGCTTTGTCTTCCTCCTTCAGCCCTTCAAGCCAAATGCCATTGTCCACTGGTGTTGCGCCGGAGTTAATTAATTCCAGTGCATTCATCCCAGTGACGGTGCCATTTTGATGTATGGCAATGTCTATGGCTGAGGCCCTGGCATCAGGCCTGAGCCCAGCATTGGGCCAGAGTCCTGGCCAAGGCCCCAATATCGAGACCCAGCCTACAGGCCGGGTTGCAGCATCAGGCCTGGGTCCTCACCGAGGCCCTAGGTTCGGGATCTGGGCTCCAGGTCAGGTCACAGCATCGGGCCTGGGTCCAGGCATGGCCTAGGCCAAGGCCCCGGTGCCAGGACTCAGCTTCTGAGTTAGGTCACATCGGGCCTGGGTCCAGGCCGAGGCCCTGATATCATCATCCGGCCTCCAGGTCAGGCCAAAGCCTTGGCCTTGAGTAGGCTGTGGTCGCAGCAAACTACTGCGCTTTCAGCCTATGCAAGGCCAAGGGTTCAGCCTGGGCTTAGGCCAAAGCCAGCGGATCCCCACCAGACTGGGTAAATGGTAGGGCTGGGGGGGGGGGGGGGGCAGCGGGCGGGAGGCTCCAGGCCTCATTTTCGTTTTTGCCCGCTTTTTTTTAAATTGATTCATTTTTTTCTCACGTATGAAAACAAATCAAACAATCCACAAAATAAAATTTGTGAAAAAAAAATCTCCCAAAAATGAACCAAAAACAAAAATGAATTTTCTCCTTCACACCCCTATCTGCTATATCTTTTTTGACAGTGCAACCAGAACTGCACATAATATTCAGACTACTGTGCAGTTACCCCATAGATTTATACAGAGGCATTATGATATTCACAATTTCACTCTTCATTCCTTTCCAAACAATTCCTAACATTGTATTTGCTTTCTTGAGCTCTTCCACACACTGAGCTGAAAATTTCAACACATTGTCCATATTGACTCCAAGGACCTTTTCCTTGGTGATGACTCCTAATACGGAACCCAACATTGTGCGCCTATATACTTTTTCCTACGTGCATCACTTTCCATTTGTCCACTTTAAATTTCATCTGCCATTTATATGCTGTATTGCAAGAATACAGTACAGATCATGAGTACTAATACTTAGTGTTTATCATTTAATACTATCAAGTCATTATTTTTAAATGTTTAGCAGTTATGATGCAATCTCACTGCATCATTGACAGTAGCCATGTTTGAGTACATCAAGAAATAAATGAAAATTAGATATTAGAGCATGTAAACAAATGTGTAATACTTTCAAACATGGCTGCTTCTGGAATTATGGGAATTGCAGGGGAAATCAAAAATGGCAAAGCTAAAGCTTATTTAAGTAATCCAAGTTGATTATGAGTGTTTACCTTTTATATTTTTGCACTGTTTTATCATACAAAAGCAGTATGGTTTACTTTGAAGCAGATGGTCCTTGAAAGGAGAAGCCTAAGCCTTTTCAGTTGAACTTTGACTACATCAGAGATTCCTCTAGCAATTGTCAGAAAAAATAGCAATTAGCCAAAAAAAAAAAAGTCTCTGTTTCTGTTATGAAAGAGCTTACTGTGATTTTTACTCCATTTACTTTAAATTCAAGGTTTTAAAATATAAGGAAAAAATAATAACTGGGGCAGTCGAGACACCCTTGGACCCTCCCGCTCCCCATATCCTATAACGAAACCCATAACCCTTATACCATATGCAAAGATAACATAACACACAAATTGGAGGTATTGGACACAGCCGTTTATTAGCTGCCCTGACAAGGAAATTTAATTCGGTGCTGAGTACTATGTGTTTACCTAGGCTTGCCCACAGGGTAGGTGCCAATAAGTGTTTCTGTCGGCGCCCACCCAAGTGGATTGCTCAAGGTCTCACTCCCATGAGTTCTACAAAGCAGGTTTGTTCCTGGAGGAGTTCCAGATAAGCCACCACACATCAAGTCCACTGGGGCTCCTCCTCTGCCACAAACTGGCCAGCAAGGTCCTAGCCGCAGGCCTGACATCCATCCCTTTCTATGGCCAGTCTTCTGCTAAATGGAGTGGCCCTAGCCACCAAGTTTTCCTTGATGGCACCTTCCCTGCCCCATGCCTCCACCCTTTTCCCCATGCCTCCAATCCTAGACTCACTCACTCTGCCACAAGGAGTTTTTGCCCAAGCCACAGCATGCACAAAATGGTTGGGATATACCAACCCTCCCCACAAACAAGTTGCTGTGCAGGTACCTCCTGTCTTACTGCATCTGCATTGCGAGCCAACCACCTGAACAGGTGCCACTTGCAACAGGAAAGAGAGTTGTCAATCTCATTGTTAGCTCCAGGAACGTGCTTTGCTCTTGTCACAATATTCGAACATAAGCGACACAGCACAAATTCCCTCAACAACTTTGATACCAGGAGGCACTGGATGTCTGCTTATTGATTGACTGTACCACAGCTGTGTTGTCACACCACAATATTTCTTGTTTGCATTGCAAAAGGCCCCCACCCTCATATGTGAATCGCAACTACAATGGGGAAGAGCTCGTAAAAGGTGATGTTCCTAGTCAATCCTTCATTTACCCAGTCATTTGGCCAATGAGCCACCCACCATGCCCCCATAAAGTACACTCCAAATCCAATGCTTCATAAAGTATCTGAGTGCAGCTGCAAGACTATGCTGCTGACTGACTGAGGGAGCCATGTGGAAACACCATTGAAATCCTTGATGAAGTGCTGCCATAATGCCAGGTCCTCCAGAGGTTTGCTAACTCGTAGGCAGAGGTAATCATGAGATAGTCACGATGTTGCCCAAATCAGGCAGCCCAGGAATACTCTGCTCATCAGAATGACTCGCACAGAGAAAACAAGAATCCAGTCAAGGCTCTCATGTACTTCAACTTGACTTTCTTACTTTGCTCTGTTCTGGATACCAAGTTTGCTAATTTAGCCTGCTTTTCCAAAAGAGGTTTGGACTTCATGCATGTGGAGTCCAGCTCCATTCCAAGAAAAGTGAGGACATTCACTGGGCTTTGCGACTTGTTGTCTGCCAATGGAATGCAAAAAGTGTGCACTAGCTCTCGGAATGTATCGAATAGCTTTACACAATCCACTGTGCCCCAATGAAGAGAAAGTCATCTAAGTAATGTACTGTGGACCATAGACTGATGGCTTCCTCTGTGGACCAGTTCAAGAAAGAACTGAATGTTTCAAAGTAACAGCAGAACACCAAGCATCCCATTAGCAATAGCAAACACTTGCCATAACAGTAAGCCCCTTCAAAACTGAAACCCAGCAAGAGAAGCTGTTTGGATACACTGGCAAGAATCAGAAGGTGGACTTTGTCTGCATTTGCTATCAGCACTCCCTGACCACATGCCCTGAGTAGCCAGTGCATCATTGATTGATGCATACTGAACTGAGCAGAACTCCATGGGGATAAAGTAATACACTGAAGACTCTTCTGGGAAGGACAGTTTTTAAATAAGCCTGTTCTTGCGGGAGTCCTTCTTCAGCACCAAGGCCAGAGGGTTCAAACAAAGGGCTCAGACAGGATCTCAAAAACTGGCCTACAAAGTTTACAAGAATCCATTTCCCACTTCCTCACCCTACTAGTCTGACCCTTCCAGCAATCTAAAAATATATATGTCGATGTCTAATGTGATGGTGGAGTGACATAGGCACTGCTTCCCATAGTTCATGCTCCACCCCGTCGACATAATGGATTCCAATGCAGCTACATTGTCTGCTTAGCTGACACTGATGAGCAATGAACTGGAGGTGGAGGACAAAGAGCTCAATGAAATGCTGGAAGTGGAGGGAGAAGAATGCTTGAGGTCTCAACACCTGCACATCTCTGAGGGAGTAACTTGGCTGCTTTGGATCATCTGCCCCAAGAGGTATGGACTCACCCTGTCCTGCTAATGTCATTGCGGCTGGCGCTGTAGCTGTTGGCAATGACGGAACACTGTGACTTGAGGTTGGGGCCTTGCGGAAGTGCCCACACCAGATCCAGTAGGTAGTTCCCACAATGCTTCTGCAAGCAGGATGCCCACACCAGGTCTGGCTGGGAAGACCCTGCCACATCTGTAGGTAGCATTAGCCGATAGCCGACAGAGTTCTGCAGCTGTGATGATGAGTACTGAGATGACAATGCGAATGGTGAGAAGAGTGTCTATTCTCTGATAATCCCCTACACCTGCACAGGGGGAGTAATCACTGCAGTAGTATCAGGTGAATAGTGCATGCAAGGTGAATAATAGTGAGCCCTCTGATGAGGGGAACATGTGAGTGGGCTATGGTGCGGGGATCTGCCTCTCTATCGATGACCATAGTATGCAAGTGGGGAATATCCCCTATGGCCATACTCTGAATGGTGTCTATACTGAGGCTAGGGTCCCTCCAAGACCACTCTGAATGGGACCCCAAGGTGACTCGGGATGGGAACCTTCACCATATCTCACTGCTAGCAACTTGTGCAGGGACCCAGATCTCGATAGGCATCAGGGTCCCTGCTGGGCTGGTCTTGGATTACAAGAGCCCCGTTTTTTAGCGTGGCTATGTCCATGCAGATTGGTGGCACCCCTTCCTGGGTGACGGCCTAAGCATACTGCGCAGGTGTGTTGACCGGCTCAAGACCCTGCCCCCAAGTGGCACCTCTTCCATGCCTTTTCCTCCCAGGCCTTTGGGCTTCATGGTCATTTGGTTCAGCTCAGTAATAGTCATCACCCCTGGACCAGTGGTTCCCAACCCTGTCCAGGGACCCCCCCAGCCAGTCAGGTTTTCAGGATATCCACAATGAATATGCATGAGATAAAATTTGCATGCACTGCCTCCATAACATACACATTTTCTCTCATTCATATTCATTGTGGATATCCTGAAAACCCGACTGGTTGGGGGGTCCCCAGGACAGGGTTGAGAACCACTGTGCTAGACATATCTTGCACCTTACCTGAGTTCACGTGGTAAGAATGTGGATGCCCTGTCAGCTTGCGGCTCCCTGCTGGTCAGGAATGCCAACTGGTAGACAGGCCATGGATGTGGGACCTGAGAGTTCTAGTCCATCATGCACCATAGGAGTGGGACCCACTAGTATTCCCGCTGTTCTCTGTGTTGGGGCCTGCTGAGCCTCAGTTGAGGGGGTTAGACTGATGAAGCATTTTTAGCAAATGGCAGACAACCACGGCAGAAGCAGCTGCATTTATTAATGCCAATTGAGCTAGGATGATGAAGAGGGTGTCGCTTACCCACTAATATGCCAGTGAGGGGTCGCTACTTTTGCCCTGCTTGCAGCAGTACAGCTGCCAAAGGATGGTTCCAGTGGCTGCTGCATTCCCGACCTCTGCCCCTTTTAGGTTTTTTCTTATTTTTAATTTAATTGCCAGCTATCAGTAAGAAGATAATGACAAGGCTTCTGTTCCCTTCCCTTCCCCTTTTGTACTTTCAAACTTTTATTTATTTCTTTTTTATTATGAAGGCTGCAAAGCTATCACACCATTAATCTGCCATTTTGTTTTTACACGGGCTAGGGCCAGCCAAAGTGTGGCCACATTAAATTGGCTGTCTGGAAGCCTGCAGACTCTGTAAATGCCGATCTGTGTTCGCGTCCCTTTTTGTTTTTGTTTTGTTTTTTGTTTGGTTTTGTTTTACCATGCCAATCAAGGGGAAGAAGGCTGCCGACCTCGGTGAAGAATCTCGGTGAAGAATCGAAGAATCACATCCTGGAGGAAGAGACCAGGCCATGAGAGCTGATAGGAGCACAAGATGGCGCCGGCCGTCCATTGCTCCTACCTTGTGACAGGGGCCGACCAATGGCACCGGTAGCCCCTGTGACATAGTAAGGGCAAAGGCTATCAGCGTCATTTTGAATACTGGCAGCCGACGGCCCAAGTGCAGATCACTCTAGGACCCCCGCTGGACCACCATGGACTTTTGGCAAGTCTTGGGGGGGTTAGGAGGATGGTGGGTTGTAGTTAATTAAGTTTAAAGGGTTGGGATGTTGTTTTTTTTTTTACTTTAATGGGAAATGAATCCCATATGTAACTAATGGATGAATCAGGGTCCCCCGAAAACGGATGTAACGGATTTGGGTCCCGATGAATACGAATACCGAATCGAACGTATCCGTCCCTGCTGCACATCCCTACTGCTCATGACTATGAAGCTGATATACTAAAGAGTGCTGAATTCTGCAAAATGCGCTTCACGAACGAAAACAGCAACTTGTGCCCCTAAGTTGCAAAGTTTTTAGCAAAATCAGAGTTAACAAACTACAGTGATGCAAATTCATGTAAAGACATATTCTATCAAAGTGAACTGTGTTCACAATGATAAATATTTCTGAAAAGGTCTTTGTAGGCTGTTTTTGTACAAATGAAAACTACACCTCGATGAGCCATACTTATCTTTTTTGTGAAGTTGTTTGTAGTAAATCTCTGGATTCAAGTTTTCTGCTGAGTATGTTTGCATATGATTCCCAGTGAAAAAACCCTCATGCACATGGAAAACAACAACTGTGTGAAATTCGGTGCTCTGTAATTTATTGCCCTTTAGGTCTAAGGCTTCAGAGTAGATAAGACTTTCTTGGTCCACTAACTCTACCGGAAGCAGTTACCAGATGCACAATCATTCAATCTCATAAATATATTTGGAGACCTCTAACTTCAAAAGTATTTTGCCATAAACAGAAATAAGGGTTTAAAAAACAAAAAAAATAATATCAGGTGATACCTTTTTATCGGACTAACTTAATGAACTTCTTGACTAGCTTTCAGGAGTTATCCCTCCAGACGGGCCCCTGCACTAAAGCAGACTAATGTAGCACCCTCGCTGCTTCAGTCATAAACAAAGAATGCGAGCAACCCTTTTGAGAACTGAGTCTGAAGCTGGGTCCCAAAGAACTGCTGTGGCGATCCGATCAAAAGGATCTCTGGCATCAAGGTAACTGTTAGCAGTGCTAAAAGGAAAAAAAAAACACACACACAGAAATCATACAGTAAACGCTTCCAGTATACGGCAGAGATCTCGGCATCAGAAACATGTAAAGCTTTGTTTAAAAGATATAATAACCCTCCAAGCAGAAAACAAAGATTCAAGCAGGATTAATATGGGAGGGCTTCAGCACCAGCAGGTGCAATAGGAAATAACAATAAACACCACGTTATGGCCTTATTTTTTTTTTTTTTTGTATTGACATAATTCCAGCAGCCCAGCTGTTTACCATCTGAATAAAATGAATGTCAGGACTAGGAGAGAGAGAGAGGGTACACACACACACCTGAGGACCTTCTCTTTGTAAGTAAGAAAAGAAACACTGCAACATTTAATGACAACACAAAGAAAGAGCCCAGGCATGAATATTGTTTGTGATCGCAGAGCTAAGAGATGATGTTAATATTTTGCCACCGTGATTGTGCCCGGCCCTGTATGAGATGACTCCTGTGGCTGCAATCTCCCTGCCCATAGGGACTTCCAGTCTGTGTTGGAGCACAGGGAGATTACTTTGAACAAATTGAAGTCACAGGGTAAATGGAGGGTAGAAGAATGGAATGATGGCCTTAATGTTTTACCCCATCATGCTCCACCGCCAGCCCATAACATCCCCTATTTGATGCAGTACTGTCTAGAAATCGATCTTTCCATTATTTCATACAGAATCAAATGCAAATGACTATAACTGTAGAGTGTTCAACAGGCAGAGGCCTAATAGTCCCTGTCCCATTATAAGACAGCTTGTACTGACTCTTTGGTCATGAAACCAAACCACTGGCAGACATATTCTGGCAGTTTCATATGCAGGGAAACGCTGTTGTGAGCTAATATCCAATGTTGTGAGCTAATATCCAATGACCCCCTCAGCACAGACGTGCTGAGGGGGTCCTTTAATAAGTAAGAACTAGAAGTTTCCTAAGGTGTCCAGTTAAGGCCAGTTTGGGTGTGGCAGAGAAGGTAAATAGTGACCTGGCTGGGCATTGCAGACTACTTGAGGCAGTCCCAGAAAGGTTCCTTCTGTTCCTGTGCAGATAAGACTCTTTTACATTTTTGTGGTGCTCTCTGGGGGATAAAAGACTCTTACTTTTCTGTGGTGCTCTTGAGGGAAAAAAGAAAAAAAACAAAAAAAAAACCCCTGCTTGTTTTCTTTCACTATTCTTCTAATTAATTGCTTTGTGCTGCACTAACATCTGGGCTCTCTGAGCAGTAGAACTTCTGTGTTTTATACCTTTCTCTAGGTCTGTTATTATACAATAATTGTAATTGTTGCTTGCAAACTGTTATTTTTAAGATCCAGTATACCTGCTTTTCTATTATTGTATAGCTGTTCTTTAATAATCTGGTTAATATTGGCACAGACGTGCTGAGGGGGTCCTTTAATAGCTAAAGGACTAATAAAGTTCCAGAAAGTGTCCTGCTTGTCCCAGGTTCAACTGTTTGTTTCCCTCCCACCCTACCCCTGTACCCACCCACCCCTGGGATTAGATTACTATTATAGACTGTCTAAATTAGCATTAGCAACAAGATCAATTAGTAAGTTAACAGCTAAGGACATACCAATCCCAAACTTAACCAATATGAGAACTATCCAATGCAACTGTTGTAGAGCCTTTATTCTGAGGGAAAGCATCTGGAGACTTGGAGCTTGCCCGATCTGTGCACAGCTCTCTTCTTTGAAAACGGAGCTGACTGAGGTTAAAGCTCAATTAGCTTCAATTAAAAGGATTACACCCATATTGCATTACTCAGAAAATAATTCCCCAACACCAAAGAATAACCAGGAGTCAAGAAAAAGAAATACAGTAGACTCAGGTAGGATAACACATGTGTCCCACAGTCACCCATTCTTGACAGATGGGAAACCAACAAGTACACCCTCCCACTCAATCAGTTCATGAAGTAAATCATTAAAAAACAGGATCACAGTGGGCTCTGGTAGAATTAGACCTGTAACAAGGAGACACACACAGTATCATATGCAACAAGAACATAAAGCCCTCCCTATATTAACTGAAGAAATTCTAGAGAAAAACATTGAGATGGATAACTCTGTCATCAATGGCACAACTGCAAAAGGAACGAGTAAAGTGAATAACAAATCTCAACTAAAGTCTCAAAAGGAGTACAGGAAAAGCAATAACCGTAAAGAGAGTACCTGGAAAGCTATGACTACAAATGCTCATAGTTTGGGAAATAAAATCCCAGATCTGCAGGCCCTAATGACAGAGGCAGAATTGGACATCGTTGCTATCACAGAGACATGGTTCACAGAATCTCATGATTGGGACACGGCAATACCAGGCTATAACTTGTTAAGGAAGGACAGAGTGGATAGAAAAGGGGGAGGTGTGGCTCTTTATGTCAGAAATAATATCCAAGCATCTGAGCTGCAAGGTAGTTGGGGCAAGGAAGAAGCACTATGGGTCGACCTAAAAACAGATGATGGAGCATCCATTTATATTGGAGTGGTTTACAGGCCTCCAAACCAAAAGGAAGAGCTGGACAGAGATCTGGTTGAAGACATCCATAAGATAGGTAAGAAAGGGGAAGTGGTGATCATTGGTGACTTTAATATGCCAGATGTAGACTGGAAAATCCCATCTGCAGAATCTAAAAACAGTAGAGCGATACTGGATGCCATGCAAGTATCTTTGTTCAAACAAATGGTATTGAAACCCACGAGAGAAGGAACTATTCTCGACTTAGTGCTCAATAATGGAGAAATCGTCTCTGATGTCAAGGTGGGCGCCCACCTCAGCACCAGTGATCATCAAACGGTATGGTTTAATATCACTAAAAGAATAGGGAAAAGAACCACAAAGACCCGAGTTTTACAGTTCAAAAACACAGACTTTGAGGAAATGGGGAAGTACCTAGAGGAAGAACTAAATGGATGGGAAAATGAGAGAGATGTGGATCAACAGTGGTCCAATCTAAAAGGAGCAATCGCCAAGGCAACTGCTCTATATGTTAGAAATGTAAAGAAAAGCAAAAGAAAAATGAAACCTATCTGGTTCTCAAAGGAGGTGGCTGACAAAATTAAAGCTAAAAGAACTGCATACAAGAAATACAAAAGATCCCAAAGGGAGGAGCACAAAGAAGAATATCTGATTCAACTGAGGGAGACTAAGAAATTAATCAAGTTGGCAAAAAGTCAAGCAGAAAGAGAGGATTGCCAAGGAGATAAAATATGGTGACAAAACATTTTTCAGATACATCAGCGAAAAGAGAAAAGTCCAAAGTGGTATAGTGAAATTGAAAGGTGGAAATGATCAATGTGTGGAGGGAGACGAAGAAATGGCAGCAGAAATATTAAACGAATACTTCAGCTCTGTGTTCACTAAAGAAGACCCTGGAGAAGGACCATCTCTACACAACAAGAAACTGGAGGGAAGCGGAACAGAGGAAAATCCATTTACAGTAGATAATGTATGGGAAGAGCTAAAGAATCTGAAAGTGGACAAAGCCATGGGGCCTGATGGGATTCATCCAAGGATACTGAGGGAGCTCAGAGATGTGCTGGCGGGACCGCTGTGCGACCTGTTCAATAGATCCCTAGAAACGGGAGTGGTGCCGAGTGATTGGAGAAGAGCGGTGGTGGTCCCTCTTCACAAGAGTGGGAACAGAGAGGAGGCTGGTAACTACAGACCAGTTAGCCTCACTTCAGTGGTGGGAAAAGTAATGGAGTCACTGTTGAAAGAGAGAATAGTGAACTATCTACAGTCCGGAGAATTGATGGACCAGAGGCAGCATGGATTCACCAGAGGAAGATCCTGTCAGACAAATCTGATTGACTTTTTTGACTGGGTAACCAAGGAATTGGATAGAGGAAGAGCACTCAATATCATATACTTGGATTTCAGCAAAGCTTTTGATACGGTTCCGCACAGGAGACTGGTGAATAAAACGAGAAGCTTGGGAGTGAGTGCCGAGGTGGTGACCTGGATTGCAAATTGGTTGACGGACAGAAGACAACGTGTGATGGTAAATGGAACCTTCTCTGAAGAGAGAGCGGTTTTAAGTGGTGTACCGCAAGGATCGGTGTTGGGACCGGTCCTGTTCAATATCTTTGTGAGCGACATTGCGGACGGGATAGAAGGTAAGGTTTGTCTTTTTGCGGATGACACTAAGATCTGCAACAGAGTGGACACGCCGGAAGGAGTGGAGAGAATGAGACGGGATCTAAGGAAACTGGAAGAGTGGTCGAAGATATGGCAGCTGAGATTCAATGCCAAGAAGTGCAAAGTCATGCATATGGGGAGTGGAAATCCGAATGAACTGTATTCGATGGGGGGGGGGGGGGAAAGGCTGATGTGCACGGAGCAGGAGAGAGACCTTGGGGTGATGGTGTCTAATGATCTGAAGTCGGCGAAACAATGCGACAAGGCGATAGCTAAAGCCAGAAGAATGCTGGGCTGCATAGAGAGAGGAATATCGAGTAAGAAAAGGGAAGTGATTATTCCCTTGTACAGGTCCTTGGTGAGGCCTCACCTGGAGTACTGTGTTCAGTTCTGGAGACCGTACCTTCAAAAAGACAAAGACAAGATGGAGGCGGTACAGAGAAGGGCGACCAGGAAGGTGGAGGATCTTCATCGGATGACGTACGAGGAGAGATTGAAGAATCTAAATATGTACACCCTGGAGGAAAGGAGGAGCAGAGGTGATATGATACAGACTTTCAGATACTTGAAAGGTGTTAATGATCAAAAGACAACGACAAACCTTTTCCGAAGGAAAAAAATCAGCAGAACCAGGGGTCACGATTTGAAGCTCCAGGGAGGAAGATTCAGAACCAATGTCAGGAAGTATTTCTTCACGGAGAGGGTGGTGGATGCCTGGAATGCCCTTCCGGAGGATGTGGTGAAGACCAGAACTGTGAAGGACTTCAAAGGGGCGTGGGATAAACACTGTGGATCCATAAAGTCAAGAGGCTGCCAATGAAGAGTGGGTGACTCGCCAGAATGATGGCTACTGCCTGGAGTCAATACCCTTATTAAATAAACATACACAGGCTTACGGTGACTCCAACATCGCTCTAAGCTTCAACAGCAAGAGGAAATGTGGAAAAAAGGATTCACACTCACAAAGAGGGGAGTAGCTGGCTTGTTACGGCGGTTACTACCCCAAATCAAATAAGCCTGATACTTCACTTTCAATGCATATACAGCAAAGTTCTCTGATTCAACGGCAGGGGAGAAGAAAAACTGATACTTCACACATCCAGCAGAGCTCTCTGCTTCAACGGCAGGGGAGAAGAAAAGAGGGTTCGCACTCACAAAGCGGGGAGTAGCTGGCTTGTTACGGCGGTTACTACCCCAAACCAAATGTGCCTGATACTTCACTTTCGATGCACATCCAGCATGGCTCTCTGCTTCAACGGCATGGGAGAAGACTTATACGTCACACATATCCAGCATAGCTCCCTGCTTCAACGGCAGGGGAGAAGAAAAACAACCAATAAGGGCTAATAACATAGTCTGGGTAAAACAAATAAGCATGGGTGCAGCTTGCTTATTGCGGCGGCTACTACCCCTAACGAATCAAGCTAGATATTTCACTTGGATGCAGCTCCATCACTGCTCTCTACATTAAAGGTGGGGGTGGAAGGGAAATAGAACCAAGAGCTAAGAGAAACAGATAAGTATGAGAGAAAATATGTGTGAAGCTTGCTGGGCAGACTAGATGGGCCATTTGGTCTTCTTCTGCCGTCATTTCTATGTTTCTATGTTTCTATGTTCTGTTTTCCATGCAGTATTGCTCCCGGAATCTTGTTCCACGGGACTAGCAGCAGCAGCCAAGCCAGGTCACAATACCTGGCAGGATCCAAAGGGGTAGATAGATTATTTCCATGCTGCTTACTCCAGGAATAAGAAAATGATTTCCCCAAGTCCACCGTAATAACGGTTTAAGGATCTTTCCTCCAGGAACTTGTCCAAACCTTTTTTAAACGCAGCTACACTAATAGCTTTCACCACATCCTCTATCAATGAATTCCAGAGCTTAATTATTGATTGAGTAAAAAAATATTTAGTTTTAAATGTATTACCTAGTAACTTCATTGTGTGTCCCTTGGTCTTTGTACTTTTCAAAAGAGTCAACAATTGATTAATGTTTACTCGTTCCATTCCACTCATTAGTTTATAGGCCTCTAGCTTATCTCCCCTCAGCCATCCCTTCTCCAAGCTGAACAGTCTTTAACCTTTCTTCATAGGGGAATTGTTCCATCTACTTGATGATAGGGGTGTGCATTTGTTTCCTACGTATTGGTAATCCGCAACGTATAGGGCCATATTCGTTGTATTCGTGGGGAAGCGAAATGTATCGCGATTCCCCAGGAATACAACAAATCTTCACCGAATTATTCGGCCGTCTAAAGGAGCGAATTTAAACAAACCCCCCACCCTCCTGACCCCCATAAAACTTACCAAAACTCTCTGGTGGTCCAGCGGGAGGTCCGGGAGCCATCTCCTGCACTCACGCCCTCGGCTGCCGGTATTCAACATGGCGCCATTAGCCTTTGACCTTACTATGTCACAGGGGCTACCAGTGCCATTGGTCGGCCCCTGTCACATGGTAGGAGCAATGGATGGCCGGCACCATCTTGTGCCGGCCATCCATTGGGAGGGGGGTGCCATACTATTGCTGATGCTGCTCCTTCTCCTCCTGCCATGTGGACCTGGAGCCTATGTTTTTCTTTCTCCTGCTTCTGGCCATGACTGCACAGTGTCTCCAGCTTCCCACCTGCGTGGACACACCACTGCCTCTTCCAGCTGCATGGGCAGGAAGAAGGAGCAGCCATACCATTGCCACCCCCAGATCCATGGCAGTCTTGGCGACTGCCTAATCGACCTGGTGCTTCCACCGGCCCCGCATGACTCCCCTTGGAACACGGTAGGCATGCATCCTGAGTCCAGCCAGTAGGTGTCACCGCTGTGCCACAGCTGAGACTCTCTCTCCCTCCCTCTCCTCTCAGCAGCTGAGAACGCTTTCTCTGCAGCCTCACCAGCTTGGATGGCCTGCCATTAAGTCCCCTAGCGAACCCAAAATAATATTGTCTGAATTAAAATATCACCGAGTATTATCATAATAAGCACAGTGGTAATGTAAACAATCTCAGTTACAGAAGTTGGCTTTGTGCAAAGTTCATGCCATCAAAAATCAAATATCTCTGGAGTTTACTTTGAATTTTTTTACATGTGGGACTTCTTCCATTGTGCAAACAGCAGCTATTACAGTGGATTCCTGGAATTATTAATAATCTGATCTTATTTTTGTTTTTGCCTATATTACAGATATATGTAGCAACTGTACGTTGAGATATGACATCTCATTCACGGGTACGTGGAAATAGTTTTCAGCGCAGCCCTCCCCATCAACAAAGATAATTATGTGCACATATACTATGCTTCCTACACTGTTTAAATTCATTCATCAATTACTTCCTGCATAATAACAATGCACAGAGAATGTATTGGGTTGGCACTTAAATCTGTGGCCTCTTCGACCATGCTGTCCTAGGAGAACACCTATGGGGAGTCTATTTCCATCCATAACTGCAAAAGCAGAACCCTGGGGGAAGAGCCTTTCAACAACGCCTAATCTGCATGTACACGACTTGGATGCCGCTGACTGTATGTTCAGATCTAACTGGAAATATGTATTTATCTTCGTTTTGTTGCAGAAGGGGGCATGATGTAATTCCCTCTCTGGTCTTCCTTGACTTGATGATCAGAGGATGAGGTGAGTGAGATGAAAGCGTTTGTAGTCCGATGTAATGAAGTCAGTGCATTAGGCTCAGTGCAATGCCTTATGTCAATTTTAGCCCACATTTTCTTGTGCACTAAAATTACTCCCCATGTAATAAGGGTTTGAGCACACAAAAAAATGTGCATTAAGAAATAAAAATGTGAGTTATTTTTAGTTAACTTTCCATGCCAATGAGCTGCATTTGGAATGACTTCCAATGCAGAAAAGCATGCCAAAAGTTAGCTCACTTTTTTACTTCCATTTTAGTGCTGAAACTTTATTTCAGCCCCTATTCACTTCAATGGGAAGTCACCTACTGACCTGGGATCCATTGGACAGGAGATCACCAATCTGGGGACTCACAGACCCAGGTCCCTGGGCCATAGGATCTTGAATCCAGGACTCCCATAACAGAGCAGCCAAAATCCAAGTGCCCTACAACCAAGTAGAGATCCACCCTCCATTATGCATACCCTCCCCTATCCCCTTTGCTGCTCACAATGCCCCCCCATCCCCTAAGCACATCTATTCATTCATCCCTCAGCTCCCCTCTACCTAAGCCCATTCATCCATCACTCACCTACCTATTCCCATCCACGTCCCTAACCTCCTACCCACTCACTAACCTACTTCCCCAGGTACCTAACCCCCACCCACTAACCTGCCTACCTTTCCCCGGCCACTCACCTTGCACCCCCTCAAACGTTTAGTGTTAATATTTATTGTGGTCTTATTACATACATAGAAACATAGAAACATAGAAATGACGGCAGAAGAAGACCAAATGGCCCATCCAGTCTGCCCAGCAAGCTTCCCTCATTTCTTCTCCCATACTTATCTGTTTCTCTTAGCTCTTGGTTCTAATTCCCTTCCACCCCCGCCATTAATGTAGAGAGCGGTGGAGGAGCTGCATCCAAGTGAAATATCTAGCTTGATTAGTTAGAGGTAGTAGGAGTAGTAACCGCCGCAATAAGCAAGCTACACCCATGCTTATTTGTTTTTACCCAGATTATGTTATACAGCCCTTATTGGTTGTTTATCTTCTCCCCTGCTGTTGAAGCAGAGAGCTATGCTGGATATGCATCGAAAGTGAAGTATCAGGCACATTTGGTTTGGGGTAGTAACCGCCGTGACAAGCCAGCTACTCCCCGCTTTGTGAGTGTGAATCCTTTTTTCTTCTCCCCTGCCGTTGAAGTTATGCTGGATATGCGTGAAGTATCAGTTTTTCTTTTCCCCTGCCGTTGAAGCAGAGAGCTATGCTGGAAATTCGTGATGTATCAGTCTTTCTCCGATGCCGTTGAAGTAGAGAGCCATGCTGGATATGCGTCGAGAGTGAAGTATCAGGTACATTTGGTTTGGGGTAGTAACCGCCGTAACAAGCCAGCTACTCCCCGCTTTGTGAGTGCGAACCCTTTTTTTCTTCTCCCCTGCCGTTTAAGCAGAGAGCTCTGCTGGATGTGTGAAGTAACAGTTTTTCTTTTCCCCTGCTGTTGAAGCAGAGAACTATGCTGGATATGCATTGAAAGTGAAGTATAAGAATGGAGTGATCAAGCTAGTTGAAAGGCATCAGGAATAGAGGAAGGTGGAGGTAGTAATCTGGATATTTGGTTTGGGGTAGTAACCGCCGTAACAAGCCAGCTACTCCCGTCATTGTGAGTGCAAATCCTTTTTTCCACATTTCCTCATGCTGTTGAATCTTAGAGTGATGTTGGAGTCACAGTAACCATGTGTATGTTTATTGACTAAGGGTATTGTCTCCAGGCAGTAGCCATCATTCTGGCGAGTCACCCTCTCTTCATTGGCGGCCTCTTGACTTTATGGATCCACAGTGTTTATCCCACGCCCCTTTGAAGTCCTTCACAGTTCTGGTCTTCACCACTTCCTCCGGAAGGGCATTCCAGGCATCCACCACCCTCTCCGTGAAGAAATACTTCCTGACATTGGTTCTGAATCTTCCTCCCTGGAGCTTCAAATCGTGACCCCTGGTTCTGCTGATTTTTTTCTTATGGTAAAGGTTTGTCGTTGCCTTTGGATCATTAAAACCTTTCAAGTATCTGAAAGTCTGTATCATATCACCTCTGCTCCTCCTTTCCTCCAGGGTGTACATATTTAGATTCTTCAATCTCTCCTCGTACGTCATGCGATGAAGATCCTCCACCTTCCTGGTCGCCCTTCTCTGTACCGCTTCCATCTTGTCTTTGTCTTTTTGTAGATACGGTCTCCAGAACTGACCACAGTACTCCAGGTGAGGCCTCACCAAGGACCTGTACAAGGGAATAATCACTTCCCTTTTCTTACTCGATATTCCTCTCTCTATGCAGCCCAGCATTCTTCTGGCTTTTGCTATCGCCTTGTCGCATTGTTTCGCAGACTTCATATCATTAGACACTATCACCCCAAGGTCCCTCTCCTGCTCCGTGCACGTCAGCCTTTCCCCCCCCATCGAATACAGTTCATTCGGATTTCCGCTCCCCATATGCATGACTTTGCACTTCTTGGCATTGAATCTCAGCTGCCATATCTTCGACCACTCTTCCAGTTTCCTTAGATCCCGTCTCATTCTCTCCACTCCTTCCGGCGTGTCCACTCTGTTGCAGATCTTAGTGTCATCCGCAAAAAGACAAACCTTACCTTCTATCCCGTCCGCAATGTCGCTCACAAAGATATTGAACAGGACCGGTCCCAACACCGATCCTTGCGGTACACCGCTTAAAACCGCTCTCTCTTCAGAGAAGGTTCCGTTTACCATCACACATTGTCTTCTGTCCGTCAACCAATTTGCAATCCAGGTCACCACCTTGTCACTCACTCCCAAGCTTCTCGTTTTATTCACCAGTCTCCTGTGCGGAACCGTATCGAAAGCTTTGCTGAAATCCAAGTATATGACATCGAGCGCTCTTCCTTGGTCCAATTCCTTGGTTACCCAGTCAAAAAAGTCAATCAGATTTGTCTGACAGGATCTTCCCCTGGTGAATCCATGTTGCCTCTGGTCCATCAATGGCATATGGGAGCCCGAGTTATAATTTCCCTTGTTAGCACGTTGAGATCTTGCCACAGATCCTTCTAAGCGAATAGTTTACATAACAGGGATAACAGGTGTGCAGGCAGCCACATTCCTACGAACAAAACAGGTCTCACGCTGAATTGCACTCAAAATATTAAGTCACAGGTTTTGAATGATCTGGGGGGGGGGGGGGTTCTTTATATTGTTGTAGCACGATGCTGCACTGCCACAGAAAATCACTTAGAACGATCTGCGAGTTACGGGAACTGTAATTGTGTGGAATGGCAAAAGGTCCCCGTACAGAGGATAATGTGGGACGTGCTATATTTTGTATAAACAAGCGTGTTCATAAAGAAGTGTTTAAAGCATTCCTGGTAGCTCTTGGCATACCTCCTTAGTCCATGGTTTGAATTGTAATTGATAGTGTGTGTGAGGGCGGGGGGGTGGGGGGTGGGATGGAGTTGGTCATAACTGGAGCATTGTAAAGTTGCTGCAATTTAGTGTTTGTTTTGGTGAAGTCTCTCTGCCTGCTGTGATGTAAGAGAAAGTTTATTCAGTCCCACCTCCTCTCTAGAGTGCCAAGATTTTTATTTTTTTTGGGGGGGTGGGGGGGGCAGGGGAGAGTGGCAAAATCTCTCCCAGTGTGAGATTTAGAGGGGGTGCTATAGCAGAGGCAATACCTTCAAAGAAGGGAGGGCTGTTCTGGAGCCATGTCACCAGTAGTGAAGTTGGGGGAGGGGGAGGGAATGACCAAAGGTTCCCCTTGGGCGCCAAATATGCTTGCACCGGCCCTGACCCCCGCTCTCTCCTCGTCATGTAGCACAATTGGTGTTCAAGCTCGCATTAGAATATTTCTCTGACATGAGAATCCTGGATCCGTGTACAAGGAAAAAAAATTATAGCTCCCAGCCCTAAGTGCATACTTCAAAAGTCGTCTTGGTAGTGAATTCTAGCCAAGTATGTTACAGATCTGCTTTCTGTTGATCGAATATGAGAAAAAAAAAATATTCAGTTTATTGCTACGTTTTCATTTTGCATACAAAAGTATTATATTCATATCAAGTCCCATAATAAAATGAACTTTTTTTTTTCAGAACCTGCCTTGAGCTTTCCTACTGTGAGTTACAAAAAAGAAAATCCTACATTTATGCTACAATCACACAATTAAGTGTTGCTCTGAACAGTGGTCCTTAGCCCTGTCCTGGAGGCCCGTCTAACTGGTCTGATAATGAGATAAATTTGCATGCATTGGGGATCCCAGGGCTTGCAACTTTATCACAAGTGTATTCACTGCAACTATCCTTAAGACTGCACTGGTTAGATTTATGCCTCGTTAAGTGGGATTTGGAACGGATTTAGAACTCCAAGGTCAGAAACATGGATGAAAATACTTCTAAGAGGAAAGCTTTACTCCTGAACACACCCTCGGCAAAACTTGTGACGAGAAAAGCACCATAGCCAGGGACGGATTATAGGAAAATATCAGCCCGGGAAATTTTTTTTCAAAATTGGCCCATGGGGTATCTGTCTGATTCCTTTGTGCACTTTCTGCACAGCATTTGCTTGCAGCAGGCTCCCAAAAGCAGGCCAAGCTAACCCTTGAGAGGTACAGCAGGAACCTGGTGCTCATACACCTGCGCCAAAAAGTCTGCAACATAAATTTCATATTTTTCCTAAATAACAAAGAAGTACTCTAGAGCAGGGAAGAGCAAAGTGAGCCTTAATCTCCCTTCTCTTCTATTCGTACAATTATTGGAGCAACCCCACAAATGATATTATATTATATTATATATATTAGAGATGTGAATCGTGTGATCGATCGTCTTAACGATCGATTTCGGCTGGGAGGGGGAGGGAATCGGATCGTCGCAGTTTGGGTTTTTTAAATATCGTGTAAATCGTGTAAATCGAAAACCGGCACACTAAAACATCCCTAAAACCCACCCCGACCCTTTAAAATAAATCCCCCACCCTCCCGAACCCCCCCAAAATGCCTTAAATTACCTGGGGTCCAGAGGAAGGGTCCCGGTGTAATCTTTTACTCTCAGACCTCCGTGCATTGTAGAAATGGCGCCGGCGCCATCTTGGTTTTTTGTCCCCCGACGTCAGGAGCGTAGGAGATCGCTCCCGGACCCCCGCTGGACCCCCAGGGACTTTTGGCCAGCTTGGGGGGGCCTTCTGACCCCCACAAGACTTGCCAAAAGTCCAGCGGGGGTCCGGAACGATCTCCTACCGCGAATCGTTTTTCCGTACGGAAAAACGATTCGACTGCAGGAGGTCGTTCCGGACCCCCGCTGGACCCCCAGGGACTTTTGGCCAGCTTGGGGGGGCCTCCTGACCCCCACAAGACTTGCCAAAAGTCCAGCGGGGGTCCGGAACGACCTCCTGCAGTCGAATCGTGTTGCCGTACGGCCGGCGCCATTTTGCGGAAAAACGATTCGCGGTAGGAGATCGTTCCGGACCCCCGCTGGACTTTTGGCAAGTCATGTGGGGGTCAGGAGGCCCCCCCAAGCTGGCCAAAAGTCCCTGGGGGTCCAGCGGGGGTCCGGGAGCGATCTCCTACGCTCCTGACGTCGGGGGACAAAAAACCAAAATGGCGCCGGCGCTACCTTTGACAGGTCAAAGGTAGCGCCGGCACCATTTCTACAACGCACGGAGGTCCGAGAGTAAAAGATAACACCGGGACCCTTCCTCTGGACCCCAGGTAATTTAAGGCATTTTGGGGGGGTTCGGGAGGGTGGGGGATTTATTTTAAAGCGTCGGGGTGGATTTTAGGGTTGTTTTAGTGTGCCGGTTTTCCCGCCCTCCCCCTTCCCCTCCCCCTTCCCCCGATTTACGATTTTTTGACGATAAATCGGGGGAATTGTTATTGTATCGCGGCTCTAACGATTTTTGACGATTTAAAATATATCGGACGATATTTTAAATCGTCAAAAAACGATTCACATCCCTAATATATATCAGCAAAATGTGCCTGGCATTGCTCGGGTTGTCTGGTCCATAACAGATATAAATTGTAAAAGTGAACAAAAGTAATAACAATGTATATTGTTTATGTTCTTGAGTAATTAACAGAGAGCATATAGAAACTTAAACTATAAACTACCTTGACAGTATATTAGATGTCTCCTGTTGCTGACCACCGCAGGACTCCATCCCGCAGTGGCTGACAAGGCCTGCAGGATGGCCACCACAGCTGCCAAAGAAGGAGAGGGCTGCCATGGACCTCATCCCGCATCAGATGAAGAAGGGGTCAGTCTAGAGGTGGCCCTGTGTGTGTGTGTGTGTGTGCGTGTGTGTATGTGGTGTGTGTGAGCCTATGTATCTGTATGTGTGTGGGGGAGCCTATGTGTGTGAATGTCTGTAGAGGGCCCTGTGTGTGAGTATTGTGGGAGAGCCTGTATATCTGTACATGTTTGTACATATATGTATATGTTTTTGTGTATGTATCTGTGTGTGTGTGTGTGTGTGTGTATGTGTCTGCCAGTCAGTGCCTGTGCCTGTCTGGGTGGGAGCGTGAGGGACAGGGCTTTGCAAACAGAACATATCAATGAAAAGTAACTGGCATTGTTTGGACTGTCTGGTTCATAAGTGATGCAAATGTTCAAAGCCAAACAAAACCAGAAAAGATAAATATTGTTTGAATGTATTAAAAAATTAAAAGAAGAGCCTGTGTGTGTGTGTGTCTGTGTTTTTGTATGTGAGAGAGTGAGCCTGTGTGTCTTTATGTGTGTATGTGTGTGTGTGGGGAGGGGGGGGGCTGAGAGATAGGGCTTTGCAGACAGAGCATATTGTCTTTGCATGGTGCACCTTCCAATGTTCTGGCACTACCTGGTGGCGACAGACAGACATGACAGTGACTGAACAACAAGCATTTTATATATAGATATATATATTTATTTATTTAGTTAGTTAGTTAGTTAGTGATTTTTTTTTATATACCGCGGCACGTTAAAAACATCACCTCGGTTTACAATAAACAATACAATAAACAATAACACAGCAATAACACAGCAATAAGAAATATAGATATATATATAGTATATATATCTCCTAGATTTCTGGACACAGACACATGCACTTTTACTCTCTCTGACACAGACAACTCATACACACATACACACACCCAGATTTTCAGATTAAGGGAATTTTATTGGCACAGACACACATTCTCTAACACACAGTCTCTTTCTCAGACACAGTCATACACACACACACACACACATTCTGCTGTTACAAAACTGCTTATGTGTTCACTCAGTGAGTGATCCCTACTCTGGCAATGTCACATCATTATGTAAAGGATTTGTTTGACGCCAGCCTTTCCCCAGCCTACTGCAGCTCCTTCACCACTTCCACTCTTTTTGTTACCCTCACTCTCCAGGAAAGTCACTTGTAGTACAACCACTCAATACTCAGTCTAGCCTTTCTAACAGTGCACAGGAACTTCCTCCTGGCCCAACCCTTCCCTTTCTGTGCACATATTTTCTCCTCTCTGCCTAATGTACATGCACATGCTCATTCTCACATACTCTCACATGTTCACTAACACACATGCTCAGTGACTTGCACACACTCACACACTCACATTTTTTCCCCCGCCTGAGTGCACAAGCAGCAATAGCTACCTGTGAATAGGGAAAATTCTTTTACTTACATTGGTGGACAGGGGCTCCAGGGCCTCAGGAGATCAGGATCTCTGTAGGCTGTTAATGTTCCAGGAAGTGGCAGGCTGGAAGGCCCTGATGCTATTTTCCATATGTTTTTTTAAAATTTTTTACCATGGTCCAAGGCAGAGGAAAGCAGTAGCAGTAGTTGAGTGAGTCCTGAGGTAATGATGGGAGGTCTGCCGGCTGCCTGCAATGTGAGGGGAGCCAATGTGAGGGGAGGTGACTGATGGTGGTGTTCTGAGGAGAGCAGTGGGAACAGGCACCAGGGAGCCACCATTGCCACAGGGAATGTGAAAGTAGGCAGTAGTGTGCGGAGAGCATTTGCGTGAGAAGAGAAGATGAGGGGGTCTGGTTCTGTTCTCAGTGGCTTCAAAGGTATAGGGGCTGCTGCAGCTAACACGTGTCATGTGACTGACCTGAGTGGCCCACTGGAGCATGCCCAAACACTCGATAGGCGGATCTGCCCTGAGTATAGCCCTTATCAGCAATGAGGGCCTACTCTAATTTCTTCTTCCTCTTCCTCCTTCTCTCCATTATGGGGTAGATTACTGAAGCCAATACAGTAAAAGTCGCGGGAGAGCAGGCGAACGCCCGCTCTCCGGGCGTGCGCACAGGCCACTCTGCTGTGTGCGCGATTTTGTATTCAAATGAGGGCCCGCGGCAAAAAGAGGTGCTAGGGACACTAGCGCGTCCCTAGCACCTCTTTTTGGACAGGAGCGGCGGCTGTCAGCGGGTTTGACAGCCGATGCTCAATTTTGCCGGCGTCAGTTCTCAAACCCGCTGACAGCCACGGGTTCGGAAACCGGACACCGGCAACATTGAGCGTCCGGTTTTCAACCCATGAGCTGCGGGCCGATTTCACTTTTTTTTTTTTTTTTTACTTTTTTTAACTTTCGGGACCTCCGACTTAATATCGCCATAATATTAAATCGGAGGGTGCACAGAAAAGCAGTTTTTACTGCTTTTCTGTGCACTTTCCCGGTGCCCGGAGGAATTAACTCCTACCTTTGGGGAGGTGCTAATTTCTGAAAGTAAAACGTGCGGCTTGGCTGCACATTTTGCTTTCTGAATCACGCGAGAATACCTAATAGGGCCACCAACATGCATTTGCATGTTGCGGGCGCTATTAGGTTCGGAGGGGTTGGACGTGCGTTTTCGACGTGCTAGCTTTACCCTTTATTCAGTAAGGGGCAATAGCGTGTCGAAAACGCACGTCCTATCGCGGGTTAACAGTGCGCTCCGCCAGACCTGACCCCCCCCAAGCTGGCCAAAAGTTCCGGTTGGGTCCAGCGAGGGTCCAGGAGCGGAGGCGCGGAGGAGCACGTGACATCCGCGTCACTCCGACGTGACGCCGACGTCACGTGCTCCTCGCAAAGGAATACAGGGATGGCTTCCTGACTCCCCGCTGGACCACCAGGGAGTTTTGGTAAGTCTTGGGGGGGATTAAGGAGGGTGAGGGGGTTTAAATTTTTATTTAGGGAACCGGTGAACGTATGGACAGACCCTCAACTTATGGAATTCTCCATATGTCCATATTGAACGAAATCGACCCTCAACTTCAACTTATCAACGCAAACGTTTTGTCTGCACATCCCTATCAGGGGTTGTTGATTAGATGTTTTCTTCTGTTAATATACTCCACCTTGAATAACTGGAATGAAACACAATTGATGTTAACGGTGGAGACGGCACCAAATAAAATAAAACATGAAAGCAAGGAGGGACTGCGGCTGAACAAATTCTTGCCTCTGGACTTCTCTTGGATCTTTTTGTACTGAATGTCCCAGCTACCAGTACGGCCAGGGGGAAGTCCTCCGCTCCCATCATCCAGACAGAAAGGGTGGGCAAAACATCCTCCCAACGCAACAGGGAGCCCGAAGGAATCTTCTAAATTAGAGCAAACAACTTCTCTGGGGGCCACTGCCATCCTCATGTTGCTGAATGGGAGCGGCAGGCTCTTCTCTGCCTGACATAGCCTAAGCTCTCTCTCTCTCTCTCATATTGTGAAAAGGTTAGCGTTTTGCATAGCTATTAGTGCACTTTGCAATAAACTGCCTATTACCATAAAGCACACCCCCTTCTCCTATCGCATGCGATATTAAATCCAGGCCTTTATCTGTCTATATATAGCAGTTTTCCGAAAAGTAATTGCTCATAATCTAACATTTTTTGGCCCTCACTAAAGTAAGTTTGATATTTTTATCTGTTGACATGCAGTAGGAAAAAAAAAATCTGAATGAAACAAAAAAATATTCATAGAATTCCAACATTAGCTGTTAGGATTTGTCATGGCAAGGTTCCGTGCCATGTAATATTAAAGTATGCGGGCCTGTGGCAGAGGTGTTATATCTCCTAGAGTACAGATGCAATTTATTATATGTAATATAGGAAACAGAGGATGTTTTAATGTACTGTTCCTGTATTTCTCCTATGAACAATCGTTACCTCGATTGCAGAGAAATAACAAGGCAAGAGTGGCATTGACTTTGAGAACTCTGTTAAGCAAAACTTGTGAAGGGAAATGTCACAGAGTCTAAAGAAAGAGAGGAGGAAGAGGAGCTAGACAGGAGTGGCAAAGGGTTGGGGGTTTTTTTTGGAAAAGGTTTCTCCTATTTTCTCTGAGGCAGAACTTTTAAAAAATAAAGCCCTGATCACCTCCGAAAAAAAGATAAGGGATACTGCAAAATCCCCCTATATTTCCTTCTCACCCTTCCCTTCTTTCTCTCTCTGTGCTCTCCCCCTCCCCCCTCCCCCCTCCGGTCATAAAATACAGGATGAAAAATATTTAACACTTCCGTCCAAAAGAAAATAGCACAGTGATATCAGCACGTCACAACTGGCACTTTGTTCTGCATTAGGACAATGAAATCAGATTGTTACACTTATCTTTTTTTTTAATATTATTTTTGAAACGGGCATCCAATTGCAAACGTCGGTTCAAGCGGGAAAAGAAAAGATGGTGGGGGAGGGGGATGGGGGGAAAGCTTGCGCGCACACACGGGGCTATCGGAGGGAGAAAAAGAAAAGCCACAGGCGCAAAGGCTTACGCGTTCTGTTTTGCTTTTCGACTCTTGCATTCTCCAGGTTTTGCCTCCCTGCTGTCCCTCCCTAAATGGTAGCTGCAGCTCGACGACGGCACCGACTCCTTTTTGAGAAAGGTCCTCCAGCCCCTCCCCATGCCTGCTCGCGGTCTTTGGGGAAACTGAGAGATGCGAAAAAGGAACAACAGGTTCTTGCCGTAGCGTATCAGGAATGGCCTTGAAAACCAAATGTGCTTCCAATCAAGCAGCTGCACAATCTTACAACAAACACATTTCAGAGACATGTTTCCATTTGCTGGCTTTCATCAAATTAACGATGGCAGTTGACCCGTGGAGCTGTGTTCTTGCGCTAGACGCTCCTTTTTTTTTTCTCCAAAGGCTAATCCCTAGATTTATGAATCAGGGCTTGGATGTGCGACGCGGATTTCTGGGCAACTCAGGGGCATCATCACCAGGGCAATGATCAATTAGTACAGATGTTCACCTTCAGCACAATGGCCATTCTTTCATCTGGATTGTCATGTTAGGTTGCAAAGACAAGAGTCGCTTACAGCCATGAAACTCTGCTATATGGCCTATAGTTTTATACCATTTTTTTTTTTTTTTTTTGCGACAGAGCACAGTATTCTATCAGAAACGTTGATACACAAGTTGTCTTCACGCACACTTGGGAAGAGGAGGGCAGAATTTATCAAAGGTTTTGGGCTAGATTTGACAATGAAAGTATCCCAGTATTTTTAGTGTCAGAAGTGCAGGGGGACTTTTTGCACAGGTGAAAAACTGACAAATCCACTCAGCTCAGAGTTAGGTTCTGGAATTCATTGCCAGAGGATGTGGTTACGGCAGTTAGTGTAACTGGGTTTAAAGAAGGTTTGGATAAGTTCCTAAAGGAAAAAAAAATCCATAAACTGAACTGCTACCGTGTTTCCCCGAAAATAAGACAGTGTCTTATATTAATTTTTGCTACCAAAGATGCACTAGGCCTTATTTTCAGCGGATGTCTTATTTTTCCATGAAGAAGAATTCACATATATTGTTGAACAAAAAAATGAACATTTATCATATTCTGAATAGTTGTCTGGTTATGCTGGTTTGTGATGACAACTAACTGTGAATCCTGCAGGGTAAAAAAATCACAGCTGCATGCTCTGGTGTTCTGTGTTACGGGCATGCTCCCGAATAAAAACTTTGCTAGGTCTTATATTTAGCAATTCAGCAAAACCTCTACTAGGTCTTATTTTCGGGGGATGTCTTATTTTCGGGGAAACAGGGTATTAATTAATAAGCATTCCAATAGTAGTTTAGGATTTATCTAATGTTTGCGGTATTTGCCAGATACTGGTGACTTGGATTGGCCACTGTTGGAAACAGGAGGCTGGGTCTGACCCAATATGGCATATCTTATGTCTTTATGTTCAGAGTTACATTGTCAGGTAGACCTCTGCATGTAAGATCTTACAAAATATTACACAAGGGTCTTTCTTTGGGAGAAGTTATATTTCAGTCACATCATTCAGTCCTGAACGAATGCATTGAGATGTAAATATAAAGTATATAATTAAAAACTCCTTGGCAACCCATAAAATGAAGACGGCAAAAACTGGGAAGAGCCAAAGAGAGAGAAACTGAGGAATAGTCATCGCAAACGAGCTGAGGGTTGCCAGTTGGTGTGAGAAGGCAGCAAGGAGAGGTAGCAGCACTCATGGATGAACAGCATTCACTAAAGCGGAAAAAGGAGGAAATTATATCTGTTGCCCAGGAGCTGGTGAAACCTGAGTTCAGTTCTGGAGGCCAGAGACAGAAGGATGAAAATAATTCAAAAGAAAACTATCAAAAATGGCCTAGGAAGGGATTGAAACACAAGTTGTACACAAAGAGTCTTAAGGAAGTACAAAGGCACTCTGCTGATATAGATTGACATATATTTATTTTATTTATGTATTTAAGAAAAGGTAATTTTATTTTTATTTTATTTAAAAAGGGGGGTTTTTTGTACCACTGCTCCATAAATCGTAGTGGTTTTAAAAATGCCATACATAATTGATTTATTTAGATATACTTTTGTATATACAGATTAAGATACGTATGTACATATGTATGGCTGACTAGGCCCCATTACACATTTAAGTAAGGAATTTTTCTAGTTAAGAGGCGTTCCAAAGGGTAGGAATGATAGGAAGAGTCTTCCCCTAAAACATGGATCAGTTGTATGGAAGTAGGAATTTGACTTTATAAAGTCATTATGGGTAGGAGAGTGCTTGACGTTGGTGATGAGAGTTCTTTGATGAAACGTTTTGGAGGTAGCGGGGGAGAGAGACAGCAAAGGGGCTGCTTTCTCCATAGAGATGATCCTCTGAATTCGTAGGAGAGGAATGACCAGCCTTTCCCACAAGATTCAACCCTGAGACATCAGGGAGAGGACGGTTCTTGTCAAGCCAGTCTTATGTGAGTAATTTGGGGAACAGGAGGAGGATTTCTCTGAAATTCCTTTTTTGGGGTCTGAAGAGTCAGAGGCTTTTTTTTTAAGAGTCTTGAGTTTCACTTAAGCTGCCTAAGGAGCTTATCTACTTTATGTGAGTTGTGGAAATTGAAGAACTGTTTCCTGTTTTTAATTTTATATTCTGGACTGTCTGTTTTTTGTACCTTTGGGACTTTTGATTCTCTTCAGTATGGCTTTTTTTTTCTGCCAGAATCTGAGGTTAATTAGTACCGGCACCTTTTTTTCACTTCTTTTATCTGGCCATGGAAAATGACAGGAGGGGAGGGGCTGAATTAAGGAACAGAGTAGCTCTTCTCTGCTCTGTTTTGTTTGTTGCAGTCTTACTGGCCAATAAAGTAGCGGCATCAGCCCTGTACACTATGACCAGGGACAACAGAGAAGAGCACCAGAACCTGGTAAATGTCCGTTTCTATTAACCATTCTGTATCATGCACTTTTAATTAATGTTATTAACACATGTATTTTTTTTTCTTCTTTCTCATTTTAACCGCTTTACATATTACTTTGGGAACACATGTATAATTTTTGTCATGACAATAAAGTTTCCTGAATCTAAATCCCAGCAAAGCAACAGTAGGGGGCGGGAGAAGGAGGGAAAGAGAGAGAGAGAGAGAGAGACGGAGTGAAAAACGCCTGCAGTGCCTCCATCCCCTACTGGCGCTTTTCTCATGCCCTGCAGGTAGCAGTGAAGGTGTTGCTCCCTTGTGCTTCCCGCCAGCAGGAAGGAGAATGGGAAGGCGGAGATCATGCTGTGACTGAACCCTTCAGTCAAATGCAGAGAGTGGGGATGGCTGTACCCGGATCCCCATCATCACCACCACTTTTCCCTCGCCCCCTTCCCCCTCTGAGTACCTGCACCTTTCTTTCTGGAAGAAAAGCACCGCTGTTCAGTAAAATCTATACCTGTTTGGAAAGCAACACTTGGTATATGGACTTTTATTACTTTTTTTTAGAGTTTGATTCTCTTTAAGGCCCTACAGGTTTAGCCTGTTCCCAGCACCAAGCCCATGTCCCCAGCCCCTGCAGTGAGTGGATGTGAACGTGCGAGCGTCCGCAGCAGGACCTGCAAAGCGGGAGGGGTTTACACGCCTATCATCACTTTGTTTCAGCTGTTGCAGTCTTGATTCTTGATTGACAGAGGGGGAAGTGAAGAGCTTTGCCTATGATAGTGGTAACGTTTTGCCTATGAGGAGTTAACAGAATGATACCCGGGCGCAATACCTCGTGTGTGGCAGGGCAGCCTGCTGTGAGGAAGGAGCTGGAGGCATTTTTGCTCTTGGTTGCTGTCACTCATGTGGCCTTGCTCTCGCCTAAGGTGTTTATTTACCTTAGGAAAAGAAGAGGGGCATTACATTAAAAGTGCCTGCTTACTTTTCTATTCAGGACAAAGACTCCCTGAATGGGACATGAACCCCTGCATCACAGATCCCATGCTCCACTGGGAAATGCACAATCCAGTGCTCTAAGTCAGGAAACATTTGCTGCAGCTATGACAGGGGGGGGGGGTGCGTTTAACTTGCTGCTAATGGCTTTATTTCGCTTTGACGTGGGCACCCCTCACGTGGTAATCATCTGGTCTGTATCTACTGAAAAGTGCCTGCATTGATGGGCATTATTGCTTAATCATTGCATTACTGTAGATGATTGCGAAAGCCTTACTGTAAATCTGTATACTTCTTCTATTGCCTTCCATATAATAAATAAAAAGTATATTCATGCAGCTTAACTTGAGGATATATGATTAATTCAATCAATCACTTTATTATATAGTTTGTACCATTTGCAGATTTCATTTCCACAGCTAAAACAATAAAAGTCATCTAAAATATTATGTAAATCATTTATATTTAAATTGTTACTGATTTTATAGGCCAAATTTAATTTGGCCCCTGGCGTTTTTAGATAGTTACCATATATATGTTCTTTATATAAATAAAATGCTGAATCTGAAAGAGAGCAGGAGAGGGGAAGAGAGACAGATAGAGGACAAAGGCTAATAAACGGGCCTAGAAGACAATTTCTTTTCATGCATTGTCAGTCAGTTACTGAACATCTAGAGGTGGAACAAAGAGGACATTTTGCTATTTGCTATTTGTTTGTTTTATAAAGTTAATTAAATATTTGTGCATTGCCATTTCTGAGGGCTCTGGGTCTCACTTAGGGTAGCGTTCCCTCACATTCTCCTAGAGGCATGCCTAACTAGTCGCGTTTTCAGGATATCCATAATGAATATGCATGAGGTGGATTTGCATACGCTGAAGACCCAGTGTACTTAAATCTCACGCATATTCGTTGTGGCAATAGTGAAATCCCACCTTGGTAGATATGCCTCCAGGACAGGGTTAGGGGAAACACTGATTTATGGGCCAATATACTAAAACAGGGGTTCTCAGTCCAGTCCTTGGGGTACACCTAGCCAGGCTTTGAAGGCCCCTGCAGCACATCCACACAGGAATTATGCTTTAAGTAGTGGATTTATTTGGAAATGTTGACAACGTAACAGTTCCTGACTATGCACTGCAGGTTAACTTAACAGAAAGTTCACGATTTGATATGGCTTATTTCCAGTCCAGGTATCCAGTCAGGGTCTTTTCACAGTGGATTCTCTTCAGTAATAGCATTCAATAGGAGACAAGACTTCTGCTTACAGACAAGGTACAGGTCTTTCAGACTTAACAATACAGGGGTTGATTTTAAGACCCACACGCGGGCGTCCATGTGCACGTGGTTCCCGGCGTGCACACACGGATGCGCCGAATTTTATAACATCGGCACACTGGCGCATGCATGTTATAAAATCCGATGGCCGCACCGTGTTTTAAAATCCGAGTCTGCATATGTGGGCGGCCCGCGACTCGTGCACACGGGGGGGGGCAGGGGATTTTAGCAAAATACACGCAGTGACGCAATCGGACCTCCCCCAGTTCCCTCCCAGTCCGTTCCAGTTAAGGAGCAGACTGGGAGGGAACATTCTTATCCCTAACCCTACCCTTCCTACCTCTTCCCCTCTCCTCCGTGACCCCTAACCTAACCCTACCTATCCCTAATTTTTTTATTTTAATACTTTCTGCTCCCGGGGGCAGAAGTAATCTCCACGTGCCGGCCAGCTGTCGGCATGCACTTCCCCGGGACAGCGACTAATGGCGCTGTCCTAGCCCACCCCCCGCCCCTCCCTGTCCAGACCACAGCCCTGGTCCACCCCTTTTGCAGGGCCCGGCACTTCGGCATGTAACATGGGTTACGTGTGTGGCCGGGCCTGTAAAATGCATACACCGCGCGCAAGCCCCGGCCACCCATGTAAACCCCATTCTTTATGCTCATGGCCCTTTTAAAATTGGGGCCGATAGTATAACGTGAATACACAGCCGAGGAAGAACTCACGGGTCTACTCCAGGATCCCACAACCTTTCATTGGCCTCTGTGTCGATTAAATGCTGGGAGCACCTGCCAGGTGTTGCCACACTGCCTTTGCATCTCCTGAGGAACAGCCTGGATCCTCAGGGGTAGGGCCATTCAGCAGGCTGTCCGCCATCTGCACTTAGCTCTCTTTGAGCCAGTCTGTGGCTCTATTACCCAATGCATCAGTGCTGAACCCTTGTTCAAGACCAAGAACTATACTTTTTTTCCCCTGACATTAGGTTTTCAGGATATCCACAACAAACGTGCATGATATAGATTTGCATACAATGGAGGTAGTAGGGAATGGAAATCTGCTATATGCGTACTCATTATGGATATTCTGAAAATCTAACTGACCAGGGGTGTTCTGAGGACTGTTTTGAAAGCTCCTGTAATAAAGTGCTAAATGCCATTGCAAGTTTTAGCACATGTTAAATGCTATTTCAAGCGGTTATTGCATGCTAACAGCTCTTTTAATGCATATTAGCCAGTTTGCGCTCATTAGCAGTGCAATTAGAATGTGTAAGCTAGCTTACAATAATTTCAGTGTGAAATCTATGCTAATGAGCTAATGAGTTACAAAGCTGTGGAAAACATCTCTTTTCCTATTGTGCAGTGAAAAAGTATTGCTCACAAACTGCTTCCCAGATGCATTAACTCAAAAAGTTAGTGACATCTTGTGGAAGGGTAGTTAAGATTTTTTGTGCTATATTCCCCCTATACTTTACCGTCCATCTCATGTGCATCTTATTAACATTCAGGCCGATCCAATACCATGCGCTAGCTGTTGCGCATGGCTTACCTCGCGATTGGACGCGCGTTTCGGACGCACGTCCAAACCCCCCCTATCCAATATGGGGATTAGCACATCCAAAATGCAAATCCAAATCCCCAGGTAGCTAATAGCGCTCATCCCATGGTAATTCATGTAGATGAGGCTATTAGCTAACCCTTGAGATTCAGTAAGCTTTCTGAGTGGCCAATGCATCTTTGCAATGTGGCAAATTTTATGGCAGCCCCGGGCTGGCGTTAAGGTATGTCATGCTCAAGGGAGCGTTGAAAAAAAAAATCCTGCTTTCTGTGATTCCTAAGTAGGAGGAACCAAATAAAGCAGTGATTTATGTAAAAAAAAAAAAGGTCTTTAAAAAGAGAATTCTGGAAGTCCAATACACACATACCAGGCCGTGTATCTTGTGCGTGTCTATGCCGGTAGTAGGAGAAAACGGATGCTCATAGATTGAGCGTCCATTTTCCCAAGCCGCTTGACAGTCACCTCTCCTGTGGGCCCAATGCCAAGGAGGCACTACAGACGCACATTTGCCCCTAGCGCCTCCTTTTCAGCGCAAGCCCACATTTAAATATCCAATCGCGCCCCCCGGAGAAGTGGCTGGGCATGCGTTAGGAAAGCTGGAGCTCAATGCTGAGCGTCCTCTGCACACATTTATTGGATAGGCCTGTTTGCCTGTTAGCACAAACAATAATTGTATTTGCATGCATTAAAGTCCATCGTTAGTGCATACAAGCTCCATACATCTAATCAACAACTCTGGAAAAAAAGACACGTTCTTCCTTTATAATGTAGTTGCAGGGCCACAAAATGACCGGATAACATTTTTGCATTCTCTTCCGGCTCCCAGCACTTCCAGGGCTGCTCTCTCGGAAGAAACACTGGAAGCATAAGCTACCCCCAGCAGCTGCCGCTATCGGAGCAGCATTGGAAGTGCCTGGAGCCGGTTAGAGAAGACCTCACTTCCAGCTGGGGCTTTCAGGGTCCGGGGGTTATTGGGGGGGGGGGGGGGGGTTTGTAGAGAGTGGGGAGGGGGTTCGTGAGAGAGCCTTATTACAAAATGAAAAAAAGGAAGGAGCGGGTGTGTGGGCCGATCTGCAACCCTACAACATTTTTTTTATCTCTTCGTCGGTAGGGAGTGCTTGCCCCAGCAGGGCCAATTATGGACGGAGGTCTATCAGGTCTATCAGGCACTGTATTTAAATTTTTTTAAATACAATGCCATTTAACCACTTATATTCTTTTGAATATCGCCAGTTTGGTTTACCCAAGACTGGTTAAATTTTTAAAACCTAACTGGTTATATGTAGACATAGCAGGTTAGGTTTTTCAGGTGTTCAGCGACATGTAGCTGGATAACTTTAGGTGAGAATATTCAGCGGGAAGCAGGTAGCACAGATTGAGGTTTTTTTTCCCCACAAACAGGCTCTCTTAATGTTATCAACACTTTTCCTCCAGCTTCCCAACCTTGCAACAGAAGAGCTGATTGGCCGGTGCTATACCCTCTCCTCCCAGAAGCCTTCTCCTGAAGTGACGATATACTTTGGACTGACATCGGTGTCCTCACAGTATGTGGACAACAGCACAGCAGGCCTCTGAAGATGTACAGACCAGAGGCACAAGAAAGAGCCACCAGATCTCAGATATTCTCTGGCCTTCAGAGTTTGCTTTTGATTCTGTTTTATCTTCTCTTTATCTCATTTTTACTTCTTTCCTTTGCATCTCTCTATTAGTCGGTTCTTTTTCTTGGCTTATCAAAACCGTCTACTCTGCAGTACTTAGCTGTGACTTCATCCAGTAGAAGCCAATAGTGAAGGAACTGTTGCGTAGGAGGAGGAGGAGGATCCTTGGGCTGAGCTGGGGTTGACACAACCCGTAGGCGAGGGTCTACGGATCCCCACCATCAGCAGGTGGAGTGGGCTGAAGCTGGAAGCCACTGGAGCTTCACCTATAGCAGCCCATGTTCCCCTCGGGTTGAGCCTTTGGGTGCCGGGGCCGGCAGGCAGGCCTCAAGGTTAAGTACAGGTAAGAGATGGTTCAGCCCAGAGATAGCAGCCAGCAGGTGGCATGGTCTTATCCTGGACGGGATGTGGGATGAACTCAAGCACCAAGGGACAAGAAGGAACTGAAGGTGCCTGAGCAAAGGAAGGCCGAAGCTTTAATAGTCCGTGTCCAGATGATAGGGACAGAGGCATCACTGTCAAGCTTGAATGGAAGCTGGCAGCACTTGGAAGGTGTAGCAAGCAACGTGGAACTCTGGACTCTAGAAAGTCTGAGGCAAAGTCATCTGTAGCAATGGTCAAGGCACGGAGAAGGCAGGCGTGGTCAGGCATAGCAGAGGTCAGGCTTGGAGAAGGAAAGCGAGGTCAGGAACCAGGAATCACAGAAACAAGACAAGCGAGGTCAGGAACCAGGAATCACAGAAACAAGACAAGAGCAAGACAACTAGAACTCGGAAACCGGAACAGGAGACCAAGGCGACCTGTTGCAAAGGCAACGCTGAGGAGCGCTGCCTGAGCTTTTATATGTTGAGGGAACTGATGTCAACATCCAGGTCTGCGGCCAGGTTCCCGCCGTGGGCCCTTCAAACGGTTTCACTGGTGCGCGCGCGCCTAGGGAGGGGCATGGCGCTGCCGGCATCATCTCTCCGTGAACCCTGCGGAGAGGCCCGACGGATGGAGACATCCTGGCTGGAAGTCCCGGGAAATAGAGCAGGGCCGGAGGTGCTGGTGGAAGTCTGAGGTCGAGACTGGCGGCCCATAGCCTCAGCAACGAGAAGCTGGAGCCTGAAGCTTGTGTAGAGAGGTGAGAGGGCCACACCGCGGGGCTGCCGCAGGTGGCGAGCGTAACAGGAACTTGCCTGCCTACCTGTTTGTAAGGGAAGGAATGATAATACCTCTTAGGAGGCGTTAAGAGCTAATCAAATAAGAGTTTTCTTCTTCATTATAGAGAGCTCCAGTCATTGGGCATACCCAGCATATATATTTGTGTATTAATATAGTAAGTAACAAATATTATATACAACCTTTTTCTGCAGCCAGTGTCTTGCATGGTAATTAAGTGGCATTCTTAATTCAGTGTGTTCATTAAATAATGAAATGATCTGCATCTGCTGAAGTAACATCACTATTTTTTTCATGAGCACTGGTGGTAACATATTTTCTGACATATACTTCTGCAGGCATATATAAAGGATAGTGGTAAGGACAATGGTAACAGTCCAGAAGAGGAATAGGGAATGTGGCAGCTGAGACAGATGGTACAGATGAAGCAAGCTTCCAGGAGGGTCTTAATCTAGGACTCAGAGGAGACAGAGAGAGGATGGAGGCGGTCCAGAGAAAAGCGACCAAAATGGTGGCAAGTCTCCTTCGAATGACTTATGAGGAGAGGTTGAAGAACCTGAATATGTATACCCTGGAGGAGAGGAGGAGCAGGGGTGATATGATACAGACCTTTAGATACTTGAAAGGTTTTAATTATCCATGGTTGTTAACAAACCTTTTCCATTGGAAACAATTTAGTAGAATAGGGGTCACGATTTGAAACTCCAGGGAGGAAGACTTAGAACCAATGTCAAGAAATATTTCTTTACTGAGAGGGTGGTGGATGGCTGGAATGCCCTTCCGGAGGAAGTGGTGAAGACTAAAACTGTGAAGGGTTTCAAAGGGGCATGGGATAAACACTGTGGATCCCTAAAAGGCTAGAGGATGGGAATAAATAAAAAAGCTTAACTGGCACGGCGTGGCAGTTACTACCCTTAAGAGAAACATGGGGGTAACCTGCACGGAGTGGCAGTTACTACCTTGGGAAGCTTGTTGGGAAGACTAGATGGACCATTTTGGTCTTTTTCTGCCGTCATTACTATGTTATGTTACTATGTTACATTGTATGACATGGATCATAGCAAACCGCCCTCATCTCCCTGGCATTCAGCATGGGGCCTGCTGCTTACATCTAACCCATGGGATGATTTCTGTTCTGACATGACTTTGAATGCTGAAGGGATTGAAGTAAAAAACGGGATTGGCTGATGAAGCTCCACTGTGATGCCGTACCTAGGCTGCCCTGGCATCTAACACATTGCATTTTACTATAAAATAAAATCAAGACAACTAATATAAATCAGCCACATTATTACCACACTTCATCCCCTGTTTTATCTGGACATTACAATAGCACTCAGTTAACAGAGTTGCTTAGCATTCCACCCTGCGCCTCTAAATGCATCCAAAGCATATTGTAATGGCATTGGTGAAAATCTCCCCATCTCTTAATGCTATACTGAAGATTGACCCAGGCAATGATCTTAGTTATGTTATGATTTGATTGATAACGCAGTAAAGTGAAAGTGGTGTCAAATATCAGCATGAATTAAGGCACTCAGAACTAGGAAAGCAATTAAATTAGTAAGTAAATAAATGACTTAAATTATAAATATAAAAAATGCTGCATTAAGACGCCTCAGGTTCTGTTTGCGAATGTGAGCAAAACAGATTCCTGAGTTGCCACTTAGGAAAACTTTCATGCACAAAAGGTTGCTGGGGGAGCTACACTGAAAGCATAAACTACAAATTTTTGGTAACCTACACTTCCAGAATTCCTCCCCTAGCTGTGCTAGAAGCTCTGGGCCTGGGATGCGATATTGCTGCCAACATGATCCAGGCTGTAGATGGTACTGTTTTAAAGTGCCAGGAGGTTGGGAGGGTAAGTGCTAGGGTGGGTCCCAGAAGGGCAAACTTTGGTTGAATTTTGACAGGGCCAGGGAACAAGTAGGGTGGTGGGAAGTGGGGAGGGGGGTGTTCAAGACCATATCAAATAAATATATAGGTTTGGGATATTTGGTGGGGAGGGGGGGAGGGGGTGTTGCTGACTCAACCCAGGATATCAGGCTTGGGTGGGGATAATGATAGTGCCACTAGGCCCATGACCATTTTCTTTTAGACCTACAGCTCCACTTAACTAGGTATGTTCTTTTGAATATAGCATGTTAATGCTAAAGTTATCCAGGAAGACGTGATAGGTGCAAAGTCGGGCCCCACTATAGACCATCAATGCTTCCTAAAGGTATTAGGTGTGGGGGGCTGGGGATCAAGGTGCCACCAGGGTCTTTTTTTTCAGACATGGGTTTGGGGAGAGACCACTATACCTCAGAGATTGTCCATTATTTTGATCCAGACAGAAAAAGGGGGCTGCTGAGGGCGAAAAGCATGGGGGGGGGGGGGGTTTCTGGTATGCGGGGGTATATTTTTGGCTCAAAGGAGAAGTGATAGCAAATGGGTCAGGCCGTTGCTGTGCATTTGAAAAACATTTTTAGGGCTGCCATTGCCAAATCAGAGAATAAACCTAAGGCTCTCTTTAGATTGGTTTCTGAGGTGTCTTGCTTTAATCCTCCACCCTTACTGCCGATGATTTCTCAACCTAATTTCATCGAAAGGAAAATGACATCAGAGTTATTTTTCCTCACCAGTTACTGATCTGGACCGGTTTAATTTAGTTCTTCCTAGTTCTCAAGAAATAGATATTGTTCCTACCAGTAAGCTTGTTGCTTTCAATAAACTTTCATGAGGCGCACTCTCTTTGTTACTAAAATAACTTAATCCAATTCTTCTGACCCTCTGCCTTTTCATTTAGTCAAATGTCCTGAGTTAGGACTCATGCTGTTTTTTAATGGATATTGTAAATACTAGCCTTGATACTCATAACCTCCCCATTTCTCTTAAATCTGCTATAATTCGTCCCATTCTGAAGAAAAATCATTTGGTTCCGGAGAATTATCGTCCAGTTTCTAATCTTCCCACTGTTTGTAAAGTCATTGAAAAGTAGTAGAATCTGAGTTATCTGTGCTCCTTTAGAAAGGCTTTATATTCCAAACAGTCTGGCTACAGGAAACGATATAGCACGGAAACAGCTCTACCTCATTATTTAATGAAATTGGTTATCTATTTAGACAGAGGGGACATTGCTCTCCTAGTTTGTCTTGATCTCAATGCGACTTTTGATACAGTTGACCATCAGCTTTTACTCAATCGACTTTTCGATTGTGGTGTTAGAGAGAATTCATTCTAATGGTTCAAATCTTTCTTAGAGCAACGTACTTACAGTATTAGTACTTCTAATACTGTAAGTATTCCTTCTCTTCACTCCCTAGTATTTCTTCCTTCTCTTCACTTCCTAGTGGTGTGTCTCAAGTTTCTATTCTTTCCCCTGTACTAAAATCTACATCTTGTCCCCTTGCTACTTTAATTCAAAGCTTGGGTTTTTCGGGGTACTTTAATGCCAGTGATATTCAGATTCTTGTGAGTTTTAATTCAATCATAACTAACACTCTTATTTTAGTAATTGTTTATCTTGACTTTCCAATTGGTTACATTCTTCCAAGCTCAAGGCAAACCCACTTAAATCTGAAGCTATTTGGTTTACTCATAACTTCTCTCCCTCCATTTCTTTTTCAGGTCCCACTATGGCAGGCTATACCATTCCAGTTAAGAATACAGTTACCACCTTGGGCATAACTTTAACAATCAGCTTAACTTTTCTCACCATATTTCTCAAGTTCTGAGGACTGTTTATTTTTTTTTTTTTCATAGATCTATATGTCATCTTCGGCCTTTTTTGGAGAGCTTTGATCTTAAAACTTTAATCCATTCTCTTCTACTTTCTAGATTAGACCATTGTAATGCTTTATTACATTGCCTTTCTATTACTTATCTCAAATGACTTCAGCTAGCAGAGAATACTGCAGCAAAGATTAACTTCAATAAATCTAAATTTGATCATGTAACCCTCCTTTTAGTTGATCTGCATTGACTTCCAGTGTCCCTTCGTATCCAGTTTAAAATTGGTTGTCTTACTTTCAAAGCTCTGCCTCGGGGTACCCTCTCTTACCTGCATCTGTGATCTCTCCCTATCTCCCCCTCTCGACAGCTGCAATCCTCACAACTTCTAGTGTTGCTTTCCATTAGGAATATTCATTTTGAAAGTTTGAGAGCAATTTGCTTTTCCTATCTATCTCCTTGTTTCTGGAACCTTTTACCCTTTAATATTAATCTTGAGAAATAGATTGTGAAATTTATGATAGCACTCGTCTCACCTGTTTTTACTGGCTTTTCCTCACCTGATTACCTGGTATACTGTTTTTATGTTATATTTTATGTTTTTTTTATTGTTTTATTTTTACCTCACATGTCATTGCTTTATTTTCCTATTTTAATCATCCTAATTTGTTTGTTGTATATTATACTGTAATTTTATTTGCTTTGATCTTTTTTATGCTTTTCTGACAGCTTTAATTTGCTAGCCTTATTTGATTTTGTTTATACATCGCTTAGCTTTCCAACTAATTAATTGTGATTAATCAAGCAATAATAAACATAAACATAAAAATCCTTTTTTTGTTTTTTGGGGGGAACCATGGCCACCTTGGAAGGAGGCAAGGGGCAGACAAAGGGGGCAATTGTGAGCTTTACATTTTTCCATGGAACCATCAGGGACCCACATTAGAATCCCGATGCTCCCCAGGAAAATAACTATACCTTCCTTAAACATAATAAAATAACAAGGCTGAATTTTTTCCAAGTCATTGTGTTCTTTTATTAACATAGAATTGTCTGTACATAAGCTGCTTTGCATGCATTAGGCAATTTTATGAATGCAAATGCATACAAAGCAGCTTATTTTCTTAAGGGGAGGAAAGCTTTGTGTGAAATTTTGCGCTAGTGCTGCAATTTATTTATTTAAATATTTATTATTAACTTAAAGCAGACAAACTATTCTAGGCAAATTACAATGTGATATGACGATAGTGTGCAATGAACCACATTGTACGCACATTACACGCCATTTAACTTGTGATATCGCCTTATCATGGCTTAGTAAATCTAGGTCTAAGTTAGTTGGAGAAGTAGCGCTGCCCCGGTCTGCCTAGTCCCCACCTCTGAATTACATGGTCAGCTGCTTAATTGGATAAGTGACATCCAGCTAAGTAGCAATTGCAGAATGTAGATGGATATTCACCAACAGCCACTTAGTCAAATAAGTCCTACTTATCCTGCTAAATAGCTTTTGAATATCAACCTCTCAGTGAATAGACACATCTACAGCCTGAAGAGTGACTGCTACCACTCACTCTTCTTGGCTCGGATGATGTATTCACTGAGGCAAAAGACCACAGGATGCCTTTCAGCTGTGCCAAGTGAGCACAAACAGACATAGCCCCTTTAAATTACTTCGATTCCCTGCTGTAGTGGGTATAAAACTGCAGGAATTATGCTCTGCTGATCATTGCCTGACAAAAAAAACACCACCAAGAGCATTTCAACTGTTTCCACCTCACTGGAATTCTTCCTCTTTCTGGTCAGTTTAGATCAGTATTGGGACCTCAAATATCACTTTTAGCAGGTCCAACAAGTATCCATATGTTTCCCATATCACTGTATACATGAAATTTAGGGTTCTCATACATGATTGGTGGGTCAAATGTGGTCTGGTCATCACCTCCTTGTACAGCTTGGATGGAGCATACAATCAAAAGTTAAAATAGGAAGGGGGTCTGGCTATTATTTGCTATTACAGCTTGGATGAGGCCTCCTGGAGTGGCTCAAGACAATCTGTTGCCTGAGGTGAGAGATGATATGGCCCCCTTCCCCCCAAGAACAATACAGGTCAAATCACCAAGAGGACCATCTTGGAGTTTGGCTTTTTAAGTGATTTGAAATGCTGGGGAAGGAAGGAGATAGGGGGTCAGAATTCCCACAGGAGTGGCAAATAGAGTATATGTGATAATATTTCTAGGAAGCTGGCAACCCTACCACACATCCAGAAACCCTACCACTTGCCTCCCACCCTTCTCCAGCATCTGCTCCTTGGAATCTGGGATATGGGTGAATGGTAGAAGTGCAAGGGAATTGGGAGCCCTAGGAGAAACGTACAGCTTTCACCTCACCTTGCCCCTGGGCTCTCCGCACGTACAATTAAAAATTATGCATATATTATTTTTAAATTTACATTTTCTTTAAATAAAGTTGGTCCTTTATGGCATAATTTGAGACAAGATTGGGGTGTTTTTTAATATTGTTGTAGTGGATTAAGCCTTTTTTTTTTAGTTTTACTATTTTTTTAATAATCATTTTAGGATACTGTGTTTTTATGGTTTTTGTGTTCCTATTAGTATTACTATTATGAATGCTCTCAGCCATGGCAGAAAGTGGTATAGAAATACTAATAAAGATAAAGAAAATGCATGAAATAAAATTTGCATTCTGTGGAGGCTGTGCATGCAAATTTATCTCATGCGTCTTCATTGCAGATATCCTGAAAACCCAATTGACTGGGGGTTCCTGCAGGACAGATTTGGGAACCACTGCTTATTGGTTGTCAGCTGGGACTAGGCCAGAATGGTGTGGGGCATTTAAATGCTCTTTTCAGTTCATGATTGGTTAATATGATGCATATATGCTTATATAAATCCAGTATTAGATTTCTCTGGAGAGACATGCTAATGCTTGCTGATTAAGTATTTGAAAGCTGTGTTGAGGTGGGTAACATATTATGCTCATATTTTTGTATACTTTTCATATCGTTCTATTTTTGTCTTACTTTCTTTTCAGTTATGTGTTATCTGTAATTCTATTTTGGTTTAAGCGATTGTGGGTTATATATTTTCCTATACTATTCCTCCTGAGGCAGCCCTTCATAGAGCAAAACATGGACTATGTCAGGGTTTAACCATCAGAGGACCTTCAAATGGTGTTTAATTTATTTTTATTTATTTAATTTATTTATTTATAGTTTTTTATATACCGCGGTACGTAATGCACATGGACTATGTCAGGGTTTAACCATCAGAGGACCTTCAAATGGTGTTTAATTTATTTTTATTTATTTAATTTATTTATTTATAGTTTTTTATATACTGCGGTACGTAATGCACATCACCTCGGTTTACAGTAAACAGTAATTCAGCCAAAAAAGGCTTTACAATGAACATAAGTGGAAGAAGCAAAGTGCTAATTTAAACAGAAAAACTAGGAGTATACATATCAAATACATATGTGTAACAATATTAACGAAAGTTTGTCTTGAAGGGAGTTATTTGTAAGGAAAAAGGAGGGTAAGGGAAAGGGGGAAGGAAGGAGAGGGGAGTCAGGGGGGAGTCAGGGGGGAAAAGGGAAAGGCAGGGTAGAGTAGAGGAGTAGAGGAGTTCTGCGTAGGTTGAGAAGCGAAGTAAGTAAATGCATGATTCCCATCCTTCAAAGAAAGGCTTTTCTAAACAGCCAAGTTTTTAGGTTCTGTTTAAATTTTCGGTGGCAGGGTTCTTGGCGAAGATCCGCGGGCATATTGTTCCACATTTTGGTTCCTGCTATGATGAGCGAACATTCTTTAGTGGATGTAAGTTTGGTTAGTTTAGGAGAAGGGATCGGCAGTCTGGCCTGATGTTGGGATCTGATTGGACGGTTTGTTTTTTTGAAATACAGGTGCTCAGGAAACCATTGCATGTTTTGGTTGTAAATGGCCTTATGAATTAGAGTGATCAATTTGTATATGATTCGGGAAGCTACAGGTAGCCAGTGAAGTGATTGAAGCACAGGAGTGATGTGATCGTAGCGGTGCGTGTTGGTGATAATGTGCGCCGCTGCATTTTGAAGCATTTATAATGGTTGCAACGTGTTTTTTGGTAGTCCTAATAGCAAAGCGTTACAGTAGTCAAGTTTTGATAGAATTGTAGCTTGAAGTACTGTACGGAAGTCATATGGGTGTAATAGAGGTCTGATACACTTTAGTGTGTGAAGTTTAAAATATCCGTTTTTATCAGTGTCAGCGATGAATTTTTTAAAGGTAAAATTGTTGTCTAAAATAACGCCAAGACTGCGGACTTGTTGTGCAGCCAGAGGGTGGCCTTGGGGTAGGACTGTTGTGTTCAGTGTGGAGTTGTTTGTAGGTGAAATGAAGAGAAGTTCAGTCTTGTTCGTATTAATAGCTAGAAAGTTGTCGGTAAGAAGTTTTTTTATTTCAGTGAGGGCAGCATTCCATGTGTTTAGAGCATTTGAAAGAGAGTTTTTTATAGGTATGAGAATCTGCACATCATCTGCATAAATAAAGTGTTGGAAACCCAGTTTTGATAGAAGGTGGCATAGTGGAGTGAGATAAATATTAAACAGCGTTGACGAAAGTGCAGATCCTTGGGGTACTCCTCGTGTGAGGCTTCTAGATTTAGATTCACATCGTCCACTTTTAACACTGTAAGTCCTGTTACTCAGGTAGGATTGGAACCAGAGTACTGCAGTGCCGGAAATACCTATTTCAGAAAGGCGTGTGATAAGTGTGTTGTGATTAACAGTGTCAAATGCAGCAGATATATCCTGAAGGGCAAGTATGTAAGCGTGGCCAGAGTCTAGGGCTTTTAGGAGTGATTCATTAAAGGACCTTCAATGTGGTTTAACCGTCAAAAAATCTTCAGTGAGATATATTCACCAAAGAATCTCCAGCACTGCCATAAAACAATTTGGCCAAATACAACTTCTTGCAGATTATGCTGAATTGCATTCTATTATATGTGAGATTTTGTTACGGTCTAGATGTGGATCCTTGGGCCGACCGGCTTGAAGAGACGGTCGGAAGGCAGACACGCTCAGTGAGGGATGGATCTTCACCTGGAAACCCGTGACCCCACCAGAGGAGCTGTTAAGGCCCGGGTCGCTAGGACTTAGGTGGCTTCGCCCTGGAAGTCTGAGGTCCCCCCAGGAGGAGCCCGTAGAGACCCGGACCGCTGGGACTTAGGAGAGTCACTGGCGTGAACGAATACCTGGAGCGGACTGGGGTCAGGACTGGCAGCAGAAGACAGGAACGAGGAGGCGTACCGGAGTCTGGGCAGGCAGCAGAAAACGGATTCGAGAGACGAACCGAGATCAGGACAGGCGGCAATCAGGCAGAATCGTGAGACAAACCAGGATCAGGACAGGCAGCAATCAGGCAGAATCGTGAGACAAACCAGGATCAGGAACTCAGGAACTCAGGATCAGCAACTAACTCTCTCCAAGGAGTGACCACGTTGCAAGGCAAAGCTGAGGAGCCAGGTGCCGGTTTAAATAGGCTGCCGGCGTCTGACGTCAAGAGAGGGGCGGTTCAGCACTTCCGGGTGCTGGACCTACAAAGGCTGGCTCTTCGCACACGCGCGTTCCCCAGCGGGGGGAGGAGCCGAGTACAGGACGCGACGGCGTCTCCACGAGGGAGACGCCGCTGCCATGCAGCCAGGGAGGCCTCTCGCCACGCGGCTCGGGGTGCGGTCGGGGAGCCCAGAGGCCAGGTAAGGACCCGGTCGCTGCGCAGGCGACTGGGGTCGCAACAGTACCCCCCTTCTTACGCCCCCTCCTCAGGGGACCCGGCTTCCCAGGATTGTCCCGATGGAATTGGGCTAACAGCGATTTGTCCAGAATATTCCAGGCTGGCTCCCAGGAATCCTCCTCAGGACCGCAACCCTCCCATGCCAACAGGTATTCCCAGCGACGAGCCTGGAAACGGACATCTAGTACTTCTCGTACCTGATTAGGTTCTTCATTAGAGGAGGATGATACAGCATCAGTCGAGGGATGATGGAAACGGGAGAGTACCACCGGTTTCAGTAGAGAGACGTGGAACACGTTGTGAATACGTAGAGACGAGGGCAGACGCAGTCTATACGAGACTAGCCCAATTTGTTCTGCTATAGTGAAAGGGCCACAGTATCTTGATGCCAATTTCCTGGAGCGGCCCGGCAAATGGAGGTTCCTGGTGCTTAGCCACACCTTGGAGCCGGGTAAGAATACGGGCGCTGGTCGTCGGTGGCGATTGGCACATCTTTGTGCCTTTTCTGCAGAAGACGCGAGTCGCTGCTGGACCGTCCTCCAGAGACGATGAATCTGCTGAGCCACCGTTAGTGCTGCCGGTGATGGCACGGTAACTGGAATGGGCACCGGCAGTTTCAGGTGGCGACCAAAGACTGTCTGGAAAGGTGACTGTCCCGTTACTGAGTGGGTGTGATTGTTGTAGGCAAACTCGGCCCAGGGAAGAAGGGACACCCAGTTGTTTCCCCTTTCAGAGATGAAACTTCGAAGGAACGTCTTCAAGGACCTATTCATGCGTTCAGTCTGTCCATTACTCTGCGGGTGGAAAGCTGTAGATAGATTCAACTGTACCCCAAATTTCCGGCAGATGGCCCACCAAAATCGAGCAGTGAACTGAGGACCCCGGTCGGAAACGATGCTTTGTGGGAGCCCGTGAGCCCTGAAGATATGCTGTGTGAACAGAAGGGCCAACTCGGGTGCCGAAGGTAACTTGGGTAATGGTACGAGATGAACCATTTTGGAGAAACGGTCTACCGTTACCCATATCACCGTGTTGCCCTCGGAAGGAGGTAGGTCCACCACAAAATCAGTGGCGATATGAGTCCAGGGTTCCGTGGGTATAGGAAGTGGTTGCAGGAGCCCCCACGGGCGACCGCTTAGAGGCTTCCGCCTGGCGCAAACAGGGCAAGAATCCACGTACAGGCGTACATCCTGGCGCACCTTGGGCCACCAGTAATATCGATTCAGAAGATCGAGGGTCCTCTCCCTTCCGGCGTGACCACCGGAGAGGGAATCATGAGCCCAAGCGAGAACTCTCTTGCGGTCTCTGCGAGGAACTACAACACGTTCTACAGAGGATACGATGGTACTGGCTAGCTGGACTTTGGCTGGATCAATAATATACTGAGGAGGTTCCTCCCTTTCCTCCGGAATATCATTCCTCGAGAGAGCGTCTGCCCGGATGTTCTTAGCGGCAGGTCGGTACTTGAGGATAAAGTCAAACCGACTAAAAAACAGCGACCACCGCGCCTGTCTGGGATTCAGTCGCTGGGCTTGGTTCAGGAACTCCAAATTCTTGTGGTCGGTGTAGACCGTCACAGGATGACTAGCTCCCTCCAACCATTGCCTCCACTCTTCTAAGGCCAACTTGATTGCCAACAGCTCCTTATCCCCGATCCCATAGTTGTTCTCGGCGGGAGTAAACTTCTTGGAGAAATAGGAGCAAGGGAATAAACGGCCAGAAGGGGACTTTTGCGAGAGGACCGCCCCTACCGCAACACTAGAGGCATCCACCTCCACGAAGAAAGGCTGAGTAGGATCCGGATGTCGCAAACAAGTGTCTTGGAGGAAAGCCTCCTTTAAGTCCTCAAAAGCTTTGCAAGCCTCGGAAGGCCAGATTCGAGTGTCCGCACCCTTCTTAGTCAGGGTGGTGAGTGGCGCCACCATCTGGGAATACTGTGGAATAAAGTGGCGGTAGAAATTTGCAAAGCCCAAAAAGCGTTGCAAAGCCTTCAGGCCCACCGGCCGCGGCCAATTCCGGATGGCAGATACCTTGCTGGGATCCATGCGAAAACCAGTTGCAGAAACGATATACCCTAAAAAGGGCAAGGAATTCTGCTCAAAGAGACATTTCTCCAATTTCGCAAACAAGCGATGATCCCGCAGAATCTGGAGTACCTGTCGAACATGTCGTCGATGAGAGACCAGGTCCGAGGAGTAGATAAGAACGTCATCTAAGTATACTATGACGCATGACTGTAAGAAGTCCCGAAGAATCTCATTCATTAAATGCTGGAACACTGCGGGAGCGTTGCATAGGCCAAATGGCATCACTAAGTATTCGTAATGTCCGTCCCGGGTGTTGAAAGCGGTCTTCCATTCGTCCCCGGGACGGATACGGACCAAATTGTAGGCCCCTCGCAAGTCCAGCTTTGTGAATACCTGTGCTCCCTGGAGTTTGTCTAACAGCTCCGGGATTAACGGCAGGGGGTAGCGATTCTTCTTGGTTATGGCATTAAGTCCACGATAGTCTATACAGGGCCGCAAAGACCCATCCTTCTTTGCCACAAAAAAGAAACCCGCTCCTGCAGGCGACTTAGAGGGGCGAATAAACCCCTTTGCGAGATTCTCCGAAATGTAATCTGACATGGCCCGGGTTTCAGGCTGAGATAGTGGATATACTCTCCCACGGGGGGGAGTGGAGCCAGGAAGCAATTCAATCGCACAATCAAAAGGACGATGCTGTGGTAGTAATTCCGCTTTTTCTTTAGAGAACACATCAGCGAAATCCTGGTATGAGGACGGAAGCTGAGACCTGACATCTGTCTGTGCCAGAGGCGTTTGCGGACCCCTCCAGGGCTGGATGCAAGAATGGGAACACTGTGAACTCCAGCGAACAATCTGGAAATCGTCCCATCGAATCTCCGGGGAATGCCGTTGAAGCCAGGGTAACCCAAGAACCACGGGATATACTGATTTCTCCAAAATCAAGAACGAAATCCTCTCCGTGTGAAGCAGACCAGTTTGGAGGATGATGGGCGTGGTACTGGTAGTTATGCTGCCAGAGAGCGGTGTACCCTGAATGGAGGTGACCCGTAAGGGTGGTTCCTGAAGCTGCGTGGAGAGCTGAAGGCGTCGTACCAAGTCCTTAGTGATAAAGTTCCCTCCTGCCCCGGAATCAATGAGGGCCTGTGTGTTGAAGGAACCGCCTGGGAACTTGAGGGTTACCGGCACGGTACAATGAGGAGTTGCATTTAGACAACCTAGGGAGACCTCCTCACTTACCCCTAGGTGCGGGAGTTTCCCGGCCGCTCCTTGCATTGGGCCAGGAAATGGCCCTTACCTCCGCAGTACAAACATAAGCGCAAGTCCCGGCGGCGTTGCCTCTCTTCGGGGGTCAAAGCGGATCTTCCCAGGTGCATAGGTTCCTCAATGGAAGACTCCGCTGGGGTGCCGGTGGTACGAGATCCAGGGTTCGAGGTTCTAGTGGTAACTGATGGTACGGGTGCCAGGCGGCGGGGAGAGCGCCCCTCCTTCGCTCTTTGTTGCAGGCGTCGGTCGATGCGCCCAGCCACATTAATAAGCGAATTAAGGTCCTCTGGGAGATCCCGAGCGGCAAGCTCGTCCTTGATCCTAGCCGCCAGGCCCTCCAGGAAAACCCCACGAAGGGCGTCATCGGCCCAACCCACTTCTTGAGCAAGTGTGCGAAATTCCAGAGCGTAGTCGGCTAGGGTTCGTGTCCCCTGCCGGAGCTGGAGTAGCTCAGAGGTTGCGGAGGCCTGACGTGCAGGCTCGTCGAAGGCTGCTCGGAATTCCTCCACGAACAAGTTCAGATCACTCAGGGTGGGATCATTTTTGTCCCACATGGGAGACGCCCAGTTTAAGGCTCGACCATCAAGTAACGAAAAGATGTACACCACCTTGATTCCATCTGAGGGAAACTGATTGGGCAGCAGGGCGAACCGTACAAAGCACTGATTCAGAAAGCCTGAACAGGCCTTAGAATCCCCAGCAAAACGCGAGGGAGCCGGAAGCTGCGTAGGGGTATGAAGCGTCACCACAGGTGCTGGTATGGCTACTGGAACCGGAACCGGTGCCGCGGGTTCGACATCCATGCGGGTAGCCAAGCGTTCCACGGTGGCCGCCAAGGAGTCCAGTACCTGTTGCTGTTGTACCAAGCGCTGAGCCAGTCCGGGAATGGCCTGCAGGCCAGCTAGGTCTGCCGGATCCATGGCCTTGCAAACTGTTACGGTCTAGATGTGGATCCTTGGGCCGACCGGCTTGAAGAGACGGTCGGAAGGCAGACACGCTCAGTGAGGGATGGATCTTCACCTGGAAACCCGTGACCCCACCAGAGGAGCTGTTAAGGCCCGGGTCGCTAGGACTTAGGTGGCTTCGCCCTGGAAGTCCGAGGTCCCCCCAGGAGGAGCCCGTAGGGACCCGGACCGCTGGGACTTAGGAGAGTCACTGGCGTGAACGAATACCTGGAGCGGACTGGGGTCAGGACTGGCAGCAGAAGACAGGAACGAGGAGGCGTACCGGAGTCTGGGCAGGCAGCAGAAAACGGATTCGAGAGACGAACCAAGATCAGGACAGGCGGCAATCAGGCAGAATCGTGAGACAAACCAGGATCAGGACAGGCAGCAATCAGGCAGAATCGTGAGACAAACCAGGATCAGGAACTCAGGAACTCAGGATCAGCAACTAACTCTCTCCAAGGAGTGACCACGTTGCAAGGCAAAGCTGAGGAGCCAGGTGCCGGTTTAAATAGGCTGCCGGCGTCTGACGTCAAGAGAGGGGCGGTTCAGCACTTCCAGGTGCTGGACCTACAAAGGCTGGCTCTTCGCGCGCGCGCGTTCCCCAGCGGGGGGAGGAGCCGAGTACAGGACGCGACGGCGTCTCCACGAGGGAGACGCCGCTGCCATGCGGCCAGGGAGGCCTCTCGCCACGCGGCTCGGGGTGCGGTCGGGGAGCCCGGAGGCCAGGTAAGGACCCGGTCGCTGCGCAGGCGACTGGGGTCGCAACAGATTTATTTTATTTATTTATTTTGAATTTTTATATACCGATATTCCTATAAAGAATATAGATCACACCAACTACTAACTGAGACCTTTTGATGATGAATTATATATATATATAGTACAGATTGGATGGGATCTTTAATTGGATTTTTAATTATGTTGGTTAAAAAAATTGTCCTGGGAGTTGGTGTACTCTTTGGGACTTCTTTCTTCTCTATGGAAACTTAGAAGTCTTTTGTGTTTTTTTTAAATTAGATCAATGAACCCCCTTTTTGATGATATGCTTTTCTCTTTATGTGTTTTTATATTGTAGTGTGTCTTTTAGTATTGTGGTGTCTACGTTGTTGTGATGCTTGATATAAAATGTCCTTTATAATTCTTTTTTTTTTTTTAAATTGATCTTTATATATGTTAGAATTAATCATTTACCTGACCAAAAAAAGATTTTACATGAAAAAAGGACATTTAAAGTGCAAAAACATGTATATTATATTTACTTGCAATGTTGGGGTGCTAACCAAAAAACCCTCCAAAAACACACTTGGAACCCTATAGTAATAGGCCTATTGTAAAGCACATTGGGTGTAGACATCCCTCAGAAAGCCATGAGTAAACAAAATTACATGATTTAATGGAACACAGTCAACATGGATTTACCCAAGGGAAGTCTTGCCTAACAAATCTGCTTCAATGTTTTGAAGGGGTTAATAAACATGTGGATAAAGGTGAACCAGTAGATGTAGTGTATTTGGATTTTCAGAAGGCGTTTGACAAAGTTGCTCATGAGAGGCTTCTACGAAAACTAAAAAGTCATGGGATAGAAGACGATGTCCTTTCTTGGATTACAAACTGGCTAAAAGATAGGAAACAGAGAGTAGGATTAAATGATCAATTTTCTCAGTGGAAAAGGATAAACAGTGGAGTGCCTCAGGGATCTGTACTTGGACCGGTGCTTTTCAATATATATATATATGATCTGGAAAGGAATACGACAAGTGAGGTTAACAAATTTGCGAATGATGCAAAATTATTCAGAGTAGTTAAATCACAAGCAGACTGTGATACATTACAGGAGGATCTTGCAAGACTGGGAGATTGGGCATCCAAATGGCAGATGAAATTTAAAGTGAATAAGTGCAAGGTGTTGCATATAAGGAAAAATAACCCTTGCTGTAGTTACACGATGTTGTTCATTGAATGACTCATGAGGAGAGATTGAAGAATCTAAATATGTACACCCTGGAGGAAAGGAGGAGCAGAGGTGATATGATACAGACTTTTAGATACTTGAAAGGTTTTAATGATCCAAGATAACGACAAACCTTTTCCATTGGAAAAAAATCAACAGTACCAGGGGTCACGATTTAAAACTCCAGGGAGGAAGACTCAGAACCAATGTCAGGAAGTATTTCTTCACGGAGAGGGTGGTGGATGCCTGGAATGACCTTCCGAAGGAAGTGGTGAAGACCAAAACTGGGAAGGACTTTAAAAGGGCATGAGATAAACACTGTGGATCCATAAAGTCTAGAGCAGGGGTGGGCAAGTCCGGTCCTCGAGGGCCACAAACCAGTCGGGTTTTCAGGATACCCCTAATGAATATGCATGAAATAGATTTGCATACAACTGAGGCAGTGTGTATGCAGGTCTCTCTCATGCATATTCATTAAGGATATCCTAAAAACCCGACTGGTTTGCAGCCCTCGAGGACCGGAATTGCCCACCCCTGGTCTAGAGGATGTGAATGAAGAGTGAGTGGTTCATGGGAAAGACAGCTACTACCTGGAGATAATAAAAAAAAGCGGGAGTAGCTTGCTTGTTATGGCAGTTACTACCCCAAACCAAATAAGCCTGATACTTCACTTTCAATGCATATCTTGCATAGCTCTCTGCTTCAAAGGCAGGGTAGTAAGACTGATACTTCACTTTCAATGCATAGCCAGCATGGCTCTCTGCTTCAACGGCAGGGGGGAATGTAGAAATGTGGATCTATATATAGGCAACAACCAACAAGGACTGAATTACATAGTCTGGGTAAACAGATAAGCATGGATGTAGCTTGCTTATTGCTTATTGCTTCTTGCGGTGGTTAATACCCCTAACTAATTAAGCTAGATATTTCACTTAGATGCAGTTCCAACACTGCTCTCTACATTAATGGCGGGGGTGGAAGGGAAATAGAACCAAATAGGTTACTAAGGGCCAAGAGTAACAGATAAGTATGAGAAAAAACAAAAAAAGTGCAAAAGCTTGCTGGGCAGACTAGATGGGCCATTTGGTCTTCTTCTGCCGTCATTTCTATGTTTCTATGTTAGGTTCCATAGTAGGAGCTACCACCCAGGAAAAAGATCTAGGCATCATACTGGATAATACTTTAAAATCGTCTGCTCAGTGTGCTGCAGCAGTCAAAAAAGTAAACAGAATGTTAGGAATATTAGAAAGGGAATGGTTAATAGAACAGAAAATGTCATAATGCCTCTATATCGCTCCATGGTGAGACCGCACCTTGAATACTGTGTACAATTCTGGTCACCGCATCTCAAAAAAGATATAGTTGCGATGGAGAAGGTACAGAGAAAGGCAACCAAAATGATAAAGGAGATCGAACAGCTCCCCTATGAGGAAAGGCTGAAGAGGTTAGGGCTGTTCAGCTTGGAGAAGAGACAGCTGAGGGGGGATATGATAGAGGTCTTTAAGATCATAAGAGGTCTTGAACGAGTAGATGTGACTCAGTTATTTACACTTTCGAATAATAGAAGGACTAGGGGGCATTCCATGAAGTTAGCAAGTAGCACATTTAAGACTAATTGGAGAAAATTATTTTTCACTCAACTCACAATAAAGCTCTGGAATTTGTTAACAGAGGATATGGTTAGTGCAGTTAGGGTAGCTGGGTTCAAAAAAGGTTTGGATAAGTTCTTGGAGAAGTCCATTAACGGCTATTAATTAAGTTTACTTAGGGAATAGCAACTGCTATTAATTGTATCAGTAGCATGGGATCTTCTTAGTGTTTGGGTAATTGCCAGGTTCTTGTGGCCTGGTTTGGCCTCTGTTCGAAACAGGATGCTGGGCTTGATGGACCCTTGGTCTGACCCAGCATGGCAATTTCTTATGTTCTTAATATAGTAAATCTCCCATACCAAAACACTACTAACTGCTAAGGATGTGCAGGAGTAAAACTTTTGTTTTCATTATTGGTTTGCTTTGGGGAGGCTTTCTTTTCCACAAATTTCGGTTCATGGATTGTTTGATTTCTTTTCAATTCATGAGAAAAAAATTAATCAAACAATTAACCCTCCCCCAAAAAATGTCCAAAAAATGAAATTAAGGCCTCCTAGGGCATCCTGCCCATCCAAAAAAATGCCAGGGCCAGGATGCCCCACTGGACCCCACTTACCCGGTCTGTTAGGGATTCGCCAGTTTTGGACTAGGCCCAGGTCAAAGCCTCGGTCTTGTGTAGGCGAAGGATCAGTAGGTCTTGACACCAGGGCCTCAGCCTAAGATGGGGCCTGGACCCAGGTCCAAAGCATTGGCCCAGCCAGGAAGGCAGGTCCTGATGCTGGGGCCCTGGCACAGACCCAGGCCCGAAGTTGCAACCCAACACAGAGGCCAAGTAACAACACCAGGGCCTAAGCCTGGACCCGGGCCCGATGCCGTGGCCTTGGGTAGGAGGCCAAGTCCCAACACCTTGGCCTTGGCCCAGGGTCAGACCCAGGCCTCAGAGCCTCTTCTTTGTCCTCTTCTTTCTTCAGCACTTCCAAGCCAAATGACTCCGTCCACTGGGATTGTGCCAGTTAATTACCTCTGGCTCATTCACCCCGACAGATGGTGCCATTTTAATGTACAGCAATGCTGTACACATTGCCATACATCACAGTGCTGTGTCTGCTGGGGTGAATGCGACAGAGTTAATTAATGTTGGTGCGACCCCAGAAAATGGCGTTATTTGGCTTCCAAGTGTTGAAGAAAGAGGAGGAAGAAAAAGAGTCTCTGCGGCCTGCGCTCTGACCCAGATGTTGAGACCTGGCCTAGGTTGAGGGCCCATCCTAGGCAAGGGCCTGGCATCAGGTCCCAACCTCTGGGTTGAGTTATGGCATCAGGCCTGCATCCGTTCTGAGGCCCCAGCATCAGGACCTGGCCTCTGGGCCAGGTCGCAGCATCAGGTCTGGGTCTGGGCCCTGGCCTTGGCCAAGGCTCCAGCATAGGGAACCAACCCCAGGTCAGGTTGTGGTGTCAGGCTTGGGCCTGGGCTGAGGCCCCGGCATCAGGGTTTGGCTTTTGGGCTGGGTCGCGATGTCGGCCTGGGCCTGGGTCCAGGCTGAGACTCTAATGTTGGGACCCAGATTCTCGGCTGGGTCCCAGCATCAGGCCTGAGACCAAGCAAGCACCAGCCTAGTCCTAGGCCCCCAGCATCAGGACATGACCTTTGGGTCGTGTCTCGGCATCAGGCCTGGGTCTGGTCCTAGGTCCTGGGATTGGGACCTGGCCTTTGTTGGATACCCAACGGATAAGGTAAGTTTTTATTTTTGTTGTTTAATTTTTGAAGGTCTCGGCTGAGGGTCCGGCCAGGATTATGACCAAAACAAAAAAAAAGGGACCACATTACCCCAATCTTAAAGAATCTCCATTGGCTCCCTATTAAACAAAGAATCCTCTACAAATCCCTCTCGAACATCCACAAAGCCATCTACAAAACCTCACACCTAGACCTAATAATCCCATTAAAGCTGCACTCCTCTCGTCCACGAAGATCTGCACAAAAAGGCTCTCTAAAAACACCTCCATTAAAGACATCTTCAAACAAAAGAGCATTCTCCTCAGCAGGCCCTAACCTATGGAACTCTCTCCCTGCGAACATTAGGCTCGAACAATGCCCAATAAACTTCAAAAAAAGACTCAAGACCTGGCTTTTCTCCCAAGCCTTCGTATGAAAGGAACTGTAATATCACTATCACTACATGAGCTTCTCATCATTTGTCCCACTGCCTAAGGAATCAAGAATACATATATAACACATCCCCCTACGACTGCTTACATATTACAGGACTGCTACTTGACTATAAAATCGCTATTTATGTTAGATACATTATTTAAAATGTTATATCGTTTCTGATCAATGTTATTTATATTTATACTTATCTTTATATTTATATTTAATACATGTTAACGTATATTAATCTTAACCAAATCCCAGTTCAGACTTCCTGTTCTCTGTAAGACACACACATATGTTATGTCACCCCAAGTTACTTGTAAACCGAAGTGATTAGTAACATTGTTACTAGAACTGCGGTATATAAAAAATGTTAAATAAATAAATAGGCCGTGGCCCCTGCTTTGGGTCTTGGCCTGTTCCCTAGGCAAGGCCCTGGCTTTGGGTCAATCAGTTTAAAACTAATGAACGAATAAGATTTCTTTAATTTTGGGAGGCCCTCAATTTATTTTGTGGCCTCTTGAATGAAACAATTTAGCCTTATTCATTGCATTTTGCAGTTTCATTTTAAACAAATGCACATCCCTACTAACTGCCAGCAGTCAAATTTACCTCTGAAAAGGTAACACTGCCAATATTGCTCCAGGCTCCAAAACATTAATAAACCTCCTGTTAGGAAAACAGAATAAGCCAGGCTGCAATAGATCCCTTTGCAGAAACTACACTCTAGCCAAATACCACACCTCAATCACACCTCAATCAGAACATAGTAGGGGTGTGCATTCGTTTTGAACTTAAATGGAAAACACAACTTTTTTTTTTTTTTTAACTTAAAAAAAAGATGAGGCTTAAACGATCGGATTTCCAACTTATTCAACATAGCTATGTTGAATACGTTGGAAATCGCGATTGTTGATCTAAATAAAAATTTAAAACCCCTCACCCTCCTTAATCCCCCCCCACAAGACTTACCAAAGCTGGCCAAAAGTTCCGTGAGGGTCCGGGAGCGGACGCGTGGGGAATCACGTGACGTCCGCGTCACGTCGGAGTGACGCGGCGTCACGTGATTCCCCTCGGGTTCGCTCCCGGAACCCTTGTTGGGCCCAAAAGGCACTTTTGGCCAGCTTGGGGGGGTCAGGAGGCCCCCCCAAGCTGGCCAAAAGTGCCTTTTGAGCCCAACGAGGGGTCCGGGAGCGAACCCGAGGGGAATCACGTGACGCCGCGTCACTCCGACGTGACGCCGACCTCACGTGCTCCTTGCAAAGGAGTTCAGGAATGGCGTCCTGACCCCGCTGGACCACCAGGGAGTTTTGGTAAGTCTTGGGGGGGGGGATTAAGGCGGGTGAGGGGTTTAAATTTTTATTTGCACATATGGACATAGACTCAACTTATGGAATTTTCCTTATGTCCATATTGACCGCAAATGGGACCCCCTTTCGACTTATGGACTTATGAACTTAAACTTTTGGTCTGCACATCCCTTGAACATAGACTCTTATCAAATACAGAATAAAGAGACCATAAAATTTAAATTCAAACCTGCAGACAAAAATTAAACTAGAAACTGCAACAAGCGAGCCTCTGTATGCAGTGCTACAGTGCAAATATATAGAAACATCACAATTCCTCCTAACAATAAAATCAAGAAATATAAAATATTAATCATAATAGTAAACCATACTAATAAGAATAAATATTTAAAAATTGCTGCCAAATAGAACATCCCATAATGAAACTCATAGAGGCTCACATTCAAAAACCTGGAACACAGATAACCTATTTGGCTAAAATTAGCCAGATAAGTTATTTGGGATATTGATTGGGATAAATTTACCACGGAATATCCTTAATTAAAGTTATCCGACTAAATGTAGCTGGCTAAAGATAAACCTAGCAGGATATGTTTTTAATATCACCAGTTAGATGTAAAGTTATCCGATAACCTTAGCCTTCAATGGCTATATTTAAAAGCATATAACCAATTAAGTGGTACTGCAGCACTCCAGAAAAGCATCCCATGAGTCTAGTGGTCTCTGACCCCCATCTAACATAACCCTAGCCCATTTAACACCCTTCCACTCATATCCACCTGTCCCCACCCTAAATCCTAAGTCAGTGTCTGAGTCCCAACTTTCCTCATCCCCAAATTCTTGCTCTGCCCCACCCCCACTATCTCTCTGAGTCCTCACTCTCTGCCCTTCATTTCATTCTTCCTCTGGTAGGTTCCCCCCCCAAAAAAAAAAAAAAAAAAACAACCCCAACCTCTCTAAAGATTGAAATAAAAAAAGAGGTTGAGCACCAGCATGCCCCCCTCCCCCACCCTATCCCCAGTTTCACATTTGTCATGTTTAAATACTTCTCCTCAGCTTTCCATCTCTCCCTTTCCTACCCTCCAACACAACCCTAACCCTCCCAACTAGGGCTGCCGGCTGTCCGGATTTTCTATGGACGGAACAGATATTTTGGGAAATTTTCAGAATCCAGAAGGAGGGCTAAAATGTTTTGAAAATGTCCGATTTGAGCCTTCCAGTCCAGCAGGAATCCATCTTCCTCCCACCCAGTGCCGGTGCCTTCACCTAAATGTGCAGTGTCCTTGCCGCTGAAGCCAGTGCCTCTTCTGTTGCTCCTGTGATGGGCAGGTCAAACAACAGCTGTTTGAACTGCAGGGAGCTCTGTAACCTGCACGCTTCAAATATCTGACGTTTGAACCATGTGCCCTAGAAGCAAGAGAAGAAGCACCAACCTTAGCAGTAGGGACAGTGTTCACGTAGTTAAAGGCACCAGGCCGACAGAGAGCCCAAGCCTTGCCGACTGAAAATGAAGCTCCCCAGGAGCTGCAGGCCAGAAGGAAGTCCAAACTCTGCCAGCTTGAGATGATGCATCCTAGGAGCTGCAAATTAGCAGGGAGGCTGCTGGCCAAAGATGAAATGACCCAGGAGCTGTGAGCCAGCAGGGAGTCCAAGCCCCACTGGCTGAGGATGACACGCCCCAGGTCAGCAGGAAGCTCAGACCCTTCCAGCCAAAGAAGATGTACCCAGAGAGTAGGGAGCCCAAGCCCGGCTGGCTAAATGTGTGAGCAGGGAAGAGCATGGGGAACAGATGAGGAAGTGGAATGGGGAAGAGAGGGGATGAAGAAGTGGAAATGGGAATTGGAGTGGAGTTGGTGGGGATGGCCTTTGTTCCAGACTGCTGGGGGAAGAGCGACTGAGATCTGGAAGGGGAGAGCAGAGGGAAAACATGACCCAGGGATGTAATGGTGGACCTACCAGAGGAAGAATGAAATGAGGGGCAGAGAATGGGGACTCAGAGAGACAGTGGAGGTGGGGCAGAGCAAGAATTTGAGGATGAGGAAAGTAGGGACTCAGACACTGTCTTAGGATTTAGGGTGGGGACAGGTGGATATGAGTGGAAAGGTGTTAAATGGGCTAGGGTTATGTTAGATGGGGGTCAGAGAAAGGAGCTGAAGGGTGGAGATTGATTGCAATGAGCTGTGGATACAGTGAGAGTGGAAAATGTTGTGGAAGCTATTAAGATACAGAGAATAGATTTGAGGAGGCAGGGAAAGAGGTACTTGGGGGTAGGGTGGAGCCCGTGGGGGTAAAAGCTGAACATAGGGGCTGAGGCAGAGGAAGGCATGAAAAACAGGAAGAGAGAGGACTGATGAGAAGATTAGAAGCAAAGTAGTTGAGGACTGGAGAGGAGGTGAAGATAAAGGGTGGAAATAGAGAACAAGGGAGTGGGGGGAATAGGAGACTGAGGAAGGAGAGAAAGCTGGGAGAAGGATTGGGAAGATGGTGTGAGTGGGAGATGGAAAGGTGAGGGGAAGAAAAGAATGAAATCTAGCTATGCGTGGCTAGAGGCAGAAAAAAGAAATGACGAAAGGAGATTAAAGTGAAAAAGACAAATGTAGAGGAAGAGGTGAAGAAGACAAGAAAAATAAAAGGAGACCCTGGACAAGGTCATAAGGGAAGCAGAAAAGAGAGACTACGAATCAATTCTATTTGAAAAATAAAATCTCCAGACAACAAAGTTAGAAGAAAGTTGGAAGAAAGCATTTTATTTTTAGTTTATTGATTGGAATATGTCTGTTTTTAGCCCCTCCCCCTACTATTCACCTTGATTCCCCCACTATTCACCTTGACCCCCCCTTCCTTCTATGTAAATATGTTCATTCTCATACCCACCCTGAATTTATCTTGTAAATATGTTATATTTTATGTAGCATCATTTCAAGTATTGTAAATATGTTCATATCCCTCTCCCCCACCCCCAGCTTGATATCTGGCTCCTCCTCATAGCCCCTTTTCTAATGTTTATTGTTCTCCTGTTTCCCCACTCCCCGTTCATTGTAATTTCTACCTTTCATTACGATGTAAACCGATATGATGTGTATTTTAATATCGGTATAAAAAAGCCGTTAAATAAAATAAATAAATAAATTTTGGAAATATATATCTCTTATCCTTTCATTTTGCTCAGGAGAAGAGGAAATGTCTTTCTATTTTGAGCTCTCCAATGTTGCACTGCATGGGGAGTCTGGCTTCTCAGGATTTCCATTTCAGTTTTTGACTCAATATTTCTAATTTTTGGTCACTTATTCTGTATTTGGTGAGGGTCTGCATATGTGGCTGAGGTGATGTATCCTAGCAGGCAGTTTTTGTGCTGGGATTGATAGCAGTTTGCTTTCTTTTTTTTCCCAGTAGAGGTATATTGGTATTTTAGGGCCTATTGCAATATTTGCAGTGTCACCGCTTCACAGGTGGAGTTATTGTTGTTTGAGTTCTGGGTGTTAGTGCTGTTTTGGGGTTGGCAGGTTGCTACACAGGTGATACGTGTGCTTATTGTAGAGTTGCGTGTTGCTTCACAGAGTGCCTGGTACAGGATAGTTTGTCATCGTTCCTGAGATGATGCCAAAATTGGAATATTCTTTTTTTGTATGGTGAATAGTGAGGAAAAACATCCTCCTCCTTCTCTGGACACAGAATATTTGTTTGCAGAACTGTAGGTGCAGGATTTCTATAGGGGTTCTGTTCCATTCTGTAGAGTTTGGGGTTAGTGAAAGAACACACGCATATAAGAGGATTGATTGAATGATGCTATTAAATAATTATTGGTCTTTGCTGTCATTTACTATGTTACTGATGGGGTGGCAATAGCAGTCGTGCATGGATGTGAAAGAATATTGTCAGCAAACATTGTACTCAGCACCTCTAAGCGTTTGGAATTTTCACAGTTGAAAGCAGGTGACCCTACTCCCACCCTTCCAGTGCATTCGATCTGTAGGCTCTTCAACCCAGATTGCAGGAACAGCCTAATACAATCCAGGCCGAGCGCTTCTACTTTTTTTTTTTTAGCTGAGCAGTTTGCTCGAATTTCCCAAGGGACACCATGCACATATTTTCACTTTGAAAATTACCCCAGAAAAATTGCCCCCCGCACACGTTTTGCACCTGCTGCTTTGTGCAGGCACCTTTCATGGCAAAAGCCAAGCACATCCTTTATAAAATGCTAAAGTATGAGCATAGTTCCAAACCCCCATTCCCCCCCCCCCCCCCCCCCCGGACTGGACTGCTTTCCTTTACTGCGGGTAAGCTTATATCCATAGAGACACTACACCTGCACTTTTACACGCCTATAGGGTGGAACATTTTCTCAAAGCCTGTTTCTGAAAAAAAAAGCACTGTTTTACCCCACAGGAATTTTTTTTTTTTAATGACCCTTTTTGTGCTTTTAGGCCATATGTATTTCTTTGACATTTTCGAGAGAGTGTCTTTATAGATGATGAGGTGCTCCATCTCCATAAGAATTTGCAGGAGCAATGCCTGCACAGTTCCGAATGATGATCATACCCCCAACCAGTTTAGCCACAGTCAAAATAAAGCAATTCTTCAACGAGATGAAAACAAACGGAATGCCCCCTTGCATTTCAGAGAAAATATAACTCCTGCATGTAGCCTCCGGATAGCACAGTCTGTTTGCTGGGAAGCATACTTAGCAGCGAGCTACAAAAATCTCTTCTCTGTAAGAGTGAATGATTGTCATGCATTTTGCCCCCCTTTGTCTCAGCCGATAGTATCTGTGCTGCTTTTGCAGAGATAGGGAATGTGTGTCTATCAAGGTACCTGCCTGAGCGCGGCAGTACCCTCTGGCAGTAATACAGCACTTTTATAGAGTTTTATTAGGATAATGAATGAAAGTCCTGTAGCACACCCTCCAACACTTCTAAACGTCAGATTTATAAAGCTATCATTTTTAACCATGAAAAATGTCCAACAAAAAGGTGAATAGCCTCTTTAAAGGAGGTTCTGAGTATTTCCAACAATGTGCTCCCAGCAGAGAAAATAATATCCATACAATAGCATGCCCAGGAATGAACATTAAAACACATAAATGCATTAAGCATTGTGTTGCCTTTTATATGTCTGACACAGAAGACGATATGAATCGTGTGTTTTGTATTACTCTTTTGTAGCAGTAGCTTTGAACAGAAGACAGACATTCACTTCTGTATTCCTGTTTCAATGACATGCTTTCAGGAATAATGACAGATGTCGATAAATCCCCACACATATTTTTCCTGTCATTCATTCTGGTATGTTTTTCGTCTTCTTTTTCTCAGATGAGAATAATGTTATACTGTAATCAGGAAATATTATGCACCATAATTAGGACCTTGTTTGGAAAGCACATGTCACTCAAATGTTGCCGACATGCAGGGGTGTCCATAGCTTTTTACAGTTCTCAAATCAACTCTACAGTACCTTCTAAAATTTCAAACAATAAAATGACAATGTTATTTGAATTAAAAGGCTTTTGGTGCGCTGTCCTGACTTTTCTGGGTTCCTTTGATTTCTACTTTGGCGCCTGGTGCACTAAAGATGTTTTCCACTTTTTGCATATGGGGAACAAGTTTAGTACGTCAGCTTCTTGGGTTTGGAGTGAAGAGTGGCCACTGATTTCTCAGCTGATCACTGTGAAGTACAAACTGACACTGACACTAATACATTTTAGACCAGTAGCTTCTTACTATCCTTTGGACTTCCAGTTGAATCAGAACTGGTCCCCGCTGGATTATGACAACACATAAGAACCGCCATACTGGATCAGACCAAAGGATAATCAAACTCAGTTTCCTGTTTTCAGTAGTGGCCAATCCTTGTCATGAGTACCTAGCAGGATCCAAAATAGTAGATAAATCCCAGCTGCCCAGGGATAAGTAGTAGCTTTCCCCATGTCTAATGGTTAATAACAATCTATGAACTTTTCCTCCAAGAGCTTTTCCAAACATTTTTTAAACTCAGCAATGCTAACTACCTTTACCACATCCTCCAGCAAAGAATTCCAGAACTTAATTGTGCATTAAGTGAAAAAAAATATGTTCTCTGATTTGCTTTAAATGTGCTACTTAGTAACTTCAAGGGGTGTCCCCCTAATCTTTTTATTTTTTGAAAGAATAAACAATAGATTTGCATTTACCTATTCCATTCCACATTATTTTATACATATATCTTCTCAGCCATTTCTCTTCCAAGCCTGAAGAGCCCTAACCTCTTAGTCTTTCCTATCAGAGGAGCCATTCTATCCTCTTTACCATTTTGGTCTTCTTTGTATATTTTTAGTTTTGCTATACCTTTTTTGAGATATGGTGACCTGAATTGCATACTTCCATATCTTCATTACTTTCCTAATAATTTCTAATATTCTGTTTGCTTTTTTGATCACCGTTGCACACTGAGCCGAGGATTTCAAAGTATTGTCCACAATGATGCCCAGATCCATTTCCTGGTTAGTGATTCCTAATATGGATTCTAACATGAGCTTTTATTTGTAACTATTGGGGACTTTTCTCCTGTTTTACGTCCCCTCCTAAATCATTTAACTCATCCACTGTAGTGACAATCCTCAGCTGAAGAGGAGACCCACATATAAAGGACTCCCTTGACCATACTGCAATCATGGGTCCTAAGACCTAACTGTAGGTGTTACCAATGACTAGCTTCCCCATCCTTGCACAACTCAGGGAGCAGAAACTGGACCTTAGAATGAAGCCCAGGGCTTCTGCATAGCAGTGTACATTACTGAGCCAATTGGACTTTTTTTAATTAAGATTTTTTTCCAAAGGTGCAGAATGGGAAAAAGTCAATTTTGAATAAGGCCTATTGTCTTTGCTTTTTGACCACTGTTAGGAGCTGTTATTCAACAGGATTCTGAGGTAAGAGTCTAAGCTCTTGCATTCAGAAGTTCTCAATTTGTATTCACAATAAAATGTATAGAAATTAGATATCAGAAATTATTTCTTCATTCCTGCTTTATTATCCTGAGATCTGTCTTCCTTCAAGTCCTATATGTAATTGTAATTCTAACAATTGCAAATTGGAAAATTGACTATAACATATTTTCAAAATATACTGAATAGAAAGCATAATCTGCAAATAATTTGATCTGTTTATCTTTTGTTGTAACCTTTACTCAGACAAGTGTAGGACTGGGCTTTCCAGGGAAGCAGAGTATGGTGACAGATGATCTCTAGAATACTGTGGTAGCTTTCCTTACTGTAAATTAGACTTCTTTACTTTCATCATAGTCAAGTGGAAGAGCTTACCATGTATTTTCCCTGCTGAACCATCAATGAATAGTCTAGTTGAGCCACTGGACCATTTTATGCTCCACAGTGATAGTCGGCTTAATATCTCCAGTGCCGGGCCACTTGGAAGCCCCTCCAAGGAAGGTTGTTTGATGGCTTCCCAGGCTCCAGAACTCTCTTTGATCCCGGAGTTGAGGAGAACCTTCTTGGCTCCTCTCTCCATCGTATTTAGAAGCCTGGGCAGGAACTGTCTCCTGTGAATGATGTCACCATAATGGCTGTGGTTGCTTCACAGTCGATTGTTTCAGCATTGTCATTGCTGGCCGAAGCCTCAGTGGATGGGACTGGCCTTGATCTTAACCCCGATGTGGAGTGCTCTTCACTGCCAAGGTTACTCACCTTCTCCCTGGATCAGCCATAGGTTTTCTCCTTGGAAAAGATATGGCTAGCAATCGAGGGACCAGGTAAAGGACTTTCTCCCCAACGTTCACAGATCACCACTCCTTATAATACCTGTAATGGGAGATGTCTGTTTGTGAGAAGAAGTTGGAAAGCTTTTCTGGGAAAATTGAATCTTTGGAAATGAAAGAGACTCAAACACAAGTCAACGAATGATATATGGTGAAAGATAATATTTTATTGTATTGAAGAATTGAAAATGTTGAAAACTAAATTAAATCTAAGAATTTGAGATTAATTCATTTCCCGAAAGTAGATTTGTTATCACTGAAATAGATCTTTAAAAAATATATTGTATGTTGTAGATTTTGAAAGCCCAGGTGGAATCCATCTCCACCTCCCCCCCCCCCCCACCCCCCCATTTCAAAGGTTTTCTATCTGCTACTTCCTAAAAATTAAGTTAAAAGAGAGGAGAATAAGGATTTGGTATCTAACTCACCGGCACCTTGGATCTTACAAATTTTTGGGAATCTTCTGGAGAGATGAATGTGAGAACTGTGACATTAGTGGTACAATTGGTTTTGGAACCTGATGGTAAAAGGATAATTAAGCTTTTTTTAAGCATTTAAGTGGAATTGTTATGTTGGACAGAAAATCAGGATTTTTTTCTGATGTTTCTAGGGTAACACAGAAAAGAAGGAAACAATTCCTCTTATTGCAACCTAGGGCTTTGCAACTAGGATCAATGTTTTTCCTCAAATATTCCTTGAAATCTCTGATCAGATAGCATAATGTGAAATAATTGGTTTTTTGAGCCCAGTCAACTTAATTGCCTTTTGAATGCTAAATCTATCCGAGCATGGGAATCTCGGTATCCTTTTTTTATTATTATTTCTTTGATCTAGATTTCCTGGTCTTATGCTTGCTCCAGTCTCTATTTAATATGGATTTTTATACCATTTATTCCTTTATTAATTTATGTTTATATTATGATATGATTATTATGTTAGAACTTTTCTTATCAAGAGTTTTCTTGGACATAAATCAACATAAAATTAAAGAACTGGGCTTTCCAAACCTGTCCTGATGAACCCACGGCCAGTTGGGTTTTCTGACTGCTTGCTATGAATATGCATGAGATAAAGTTGCATATACCGGGTCTCCAATGTATGATCATTAGGGATATTCTGAAAATCTGCATGTGAAGTGACCAGGCCAAGTCTGGAAAGTCCTGGTGTAGAACATCTCAGTGGTTTCTCAAACACATTCAAAGGATTAGCTAAGCAAAATGACCCTCTGTTAAATAATGCTGATATTTTGCAACCTTTGGATAACCTGATTTGACATTTCTAGTTACACCAAACTACATGACATCAATTAACACGTCTCAAATTTATACCCTTGATATATTGTTATGTATTTCGATAAATATATGTTTGTCAAATATAAGCTAATATACGGTGAATCCTATATGTTAGATCACCTGTTTATGAGGGGAAAAATTTAAGAGCGTACCACCTTGTTGCTTGAATGAAATTATTTACCAGTGTGAGTATTTGCAGTATATGAGGAAATGCTAACTCATAAAAAGTAGATATTTTATTATACTGCATTTTAGTTCATCTGTTCAGAAAACTGTTAAAAACTTGACTCTTTGAGCAGGTGTATTAAGAAGGTGAAGGCTAGCAGTGGAAGTGTTTCTTATGTCATTTACAATTCAACTTTTATTTACATTTTTAAATTAGTATTATTGTTTTAAGATAGTTTTAGATGATATTTGGATTGCTAGTTTTGTTTTTTATTATATCCTAGGATTATCAAGGCTGACTGATAATGAATTTTTATCTTTTTATTCTTTACTATTTTACTTCTTAATTATTTATTGTGATTATTGTATTTTACATTGCTTTACAGATTATCTTTTTATTTATATGTTTGTGAACCATTGTGACGGCCTGTGCTATATGACGGTATAGAAATGTATATAAATAAAAATAAATAAAATAAATGAATGCATTTATAAGTTTACTATATGAGTCTTTAGCCATCTTTTTGTTAACTGGAAATCAATCTGAAAGGATGCCACAAGAGCGTCTTTTTCAAAATTTAATCAAGGAGACATGTAGAATCAAATAAAATTGCCCGACTCTGGCCGAGTTTCGCCACATGTGGTGGCTGCCTCAGGGGCTGAATAGTCAGAAAACAGTGTTCAAGTGATGGTCCAGATAAAGTTCACACTAAACATTTATATCTCGTGTGTCCGCCAACAGTGGACACCGGCGCCATCTTGTACTCCTACCACGTGACAGGTAGGTCATGTGGCAGGAGGTCGCTCCGGGACCCCCATTGGACCCAACCGGAACTTTTGGCCAGCTTGGGGGGGTCAGGAGGCTGACCAATGGCACCGGCAGCCCCTGTGACACAGGCTATCGGCGCCGTGAGGAAACTGCAAACGAGTGCAGGGATGGCTTCCTGACTCCCCGCTGGACCACCAGGGAGTTTTGGTAAGTCTTGAGGGGGTCAGGAGGGTTGGGGTTTAAATGTTTATTTAGGTTCACCGTATTCAACAGAAATCTGTTGAATACGTTGGGAGTCGCGATGCATTTCGCCTCCCAACATATTTTTCGGATCGCTAAAAATAAGTTGCGGATTACAAATACGGTGAAAACGAATGCACACCCCTAATGTCCTGGCATGGTTCCCAGCATCCTGCTTCAAGACTGCATCATGTAGCCTAGACTAAGGGCACACAGCATTCACCAGAGTTATAGGCCCAGCCTCCAGGATTTCCTGTGTGTGTGCACACTGATGATAACACAGCATAGAAACATAGAAACATAGAAATGACGGCAGAAGAAGAAAAAACGGCCCATCCAGTCTGCCCAGCAAGCTTCACACATTTTTTCTCTCATACTTATCTGTTTCTCTTAGCTCTTGGTTCTATTCCCCTTCCACCCCCACCATTGAAATATCTAGCTTGATTAGTTAGGGGTAGTAGGGGTAGTAACCGCCGCAATAAGCAAGCTACACCCATGCTTATTTGTTTTAACCCAGACTATGTTATACAGCCCTTATTGGTTGTTTTTCTTCTCCCCTGCCGTTCAAGCAGAGAGCTATGCTGGATGTGTGTGAAGTATCAGTCTTCTCCCCTGCCGTTGAAGCAGAGAGCCATGCTGGATATGCATCGAAAGTGAAGTATCAGACACATTTGGTTTGGGATAGTAACCGCCGTAACAAGCCAGCTACTCCCCGCTTTGTGAGTGCGAACCCTTTTTTCTTCTCCCCTGCCGTTGAAGCAGAGAGCTATGCTGTATATGCAGCAATTCCAGAATAAAAGGAGACTCAGTTGCATTGGTGAGTGCCTGAGCAATAGGTCCTGATCCTTGATTCTGTGCCATTGTGGTTCTTGATTCTGTTCTTCGGTGGTGTTCCAGCCTTGCCTTGTGGGTAGATTTGAAGAAGACCGTGCGTGCACCCATAAACACACAAAGATACATGCTATTTATAAAGAATACGCGTAGGTTTTAAAATACTATTTACATGTATATGTCTGCAGCCTTTATGCTGGAGAGAGAGAGAGAGAAAGAACCTCTTTATAAGGATCAGCCTGACACTCATTGTAAGGGGGCACTTTGATTCGGGGGTGAGTTTTCGGGAGGTGGGTTGGGGTTTGGGGGGCGGTGTTACAGAAACATTCAGAGGTATTCATTGTAAAATTGACATCATTAAAGAATTTTAGTCCTTATAGGTGATGAAAAGAAGTTGATTTGTATACAATCAGAAACTACAGTGTACAAATCAACTCCTCTTGTTAGAATTTTCATCGCTGATAAGGTCTAAAATTCTTTAATGATGTCAATTTTACAATGAATACCTCTGAATGTTTCTGTAACACCTCCCGAAAACTCACCCCGAATCAGTGCCCCCTTACAATGAGGCATATATTGAGTGTCAGTCTGGATGCATGTACATTCATGTACGCCCATTCTTCCCGGTTATTTAAAATTCACGTAGCTCCTGCGCGACCCACTTACGTCCATATGAGACTGTTTTTGCTTGAGCAAGGCTTTTAAAATCCACCTCTCAGTGTTCTAGATTTGCCTTGCTGCTGTCTCAGTGTTCCATCCTTGCCTTGCTGCTGCCTGCTAACTATTCTGGACTAGCCCCTTCCTGACAGTCAGCTGCTGCCTGTTGGAGCCTAAGCAGCGTTATATGCAAGTTAGGCTGCGTCAATCCAATAGTGAATCATAACACAATTTCTACTGCTTCAACTTCTAACCATTTCAAAAAATACCCCACCAGAAGGCAATATCTATACAATTCCTTATGCCATTATCATTACATTTGCCATATGGGGCAATTCTCCTATTAAAGCAATAGTTTAGTTTAGATTAGATCATCCTTGATTGCCAGCATACTCAAATAACAAGATCAATCGAGCTTATAATAAATAGTTTAAAATATTAATATATTTTACATACATAGAAACATCTGAATGTGCCCCCTATTTTATAGCCAAGACTGAAAACAATTCCTCTTAGAATTTGATGATCCTTTCATATGCTCAACGTATAGGGCCATATTCGTTGTATTCGTGGGGAAGCGAAACGTATCGTGATTCCCCACAAATACAACAAATCTTCGCCGAATTATTCGGCTTTCTAAAGGAGCCAATTTAAACAAACCCACCACCCTCCTGACCCCCCCAAGACTTACCAAAACTCCCTGGTGGTCCATCGGGGGGCCCGGGAGCCATCTCCTGCACTCACACCCTCGGCGCCGATAGCCTTTGACCTACTATGTCACAGGGGCTACCGGTGCCAGCCTCTGTCATATGGCCACCGGCGCCATCTTGTGCTCCTACCATGTGACAGGGGCTGACCAATGGCACTGGTTGGCCCCTGTGACATAGTGAGGGCAAAGGCTATCAGTGCCATTTTGAATACTGGCAGCCGGCCGGAGGTTGCTCCCGGATCCCCGCTGGACTTTTGGCAAGTCTTGTGGGGTCATGAGGGTCCCCCAAGACTTACCAAAAATCCCTGGTGGTCCAGCGCGGGTCCAGGAGCGATCTCTTGTACTCGGGCCGTCGGCTGCCAGTAATCAAAATGGCACTGATAGCCTTTGCCCTTACTATGTCACAGGGGCTACCGGTGCCATTGGTCAACCCCTGTCACATGGTAGGAGCACAAGATAGTGCCAGCCATCCATTCCTCCTACCATGTGTCAGGGGCTGACCAATGGCACCGGTAGCCCCTGTTACATAGTAGGTCAAAGGCTATCTGCACCATTTTGAATACCAGCAGCAGAGGGGTGTGAGTGCAGGAGATGGCTCCCAGACCCCCCCACTGGACCACCAGGGAGTTTTGGTAAGTCTTGGGGGGGTCAGGAGGGTGAAGGGGGTTGTAGTTAATTTAATTTTAGCGGGGAAATGAATAAGAATTAAAATATAAATGTATCGGGGGGGCCCCCTTGCCGAATGCAATGTATCTGCCCCCGACGAATACGAATCCCGAATGCAACGTATGGCATCCCTCTGCACATCCCTAGATTATTGCCTTTAATAGATTAATGAAGCAAAAAAATGTTAATCCATATTCTGCATAGCTGTTCTATTGGGATTCCCTGCATCTAGCAATCTGTGTGTCTTGTCAAACCGATGGTGGTGGGGTTTAGTGAGTTCTTAAAATGTGAGCATGCTCACGTAGGCCAAGAGAACTAAATCTGGCTTGAGTTTGTGTGGTATTTGTGTGTCTTTTGTGTTGCAAAGTCTTGTAAAGACACCTTTTTATTCATATTTATTTTTGCTTTTAGAATGAGAACAGCAATCCCTTGATGCAGGAAGCGGTAGCTGCCGAAATGCCCCAGCGTCGGGGCTGGTGAACTCTAATTTTCTTTCTGGCGCCTTTGCCTTCATCTTTGCTCCCCTTATCAAGAGCAGGTTGGGTGAATTATTCCTGGTAATTATTACTTTCTGCTGCCCTTACTCTTAGGGGGCCAAAGTGTTTTTCCACCCTGATGAGAATTTGGTGATTTCCTTTGCCGTTTCAGGGGTGGTATGAGCGTGATTTCCCCGCTGGGTCAGGAGTGCGGGGGATTTACCACAAGTTGCCAACTTTATTCCCAGCGGATGTCGGACTGAGTGAAATTGCTGCGGGATTGTTGTTTCTTGGAGAGAACGTAGGTTTCTGCCTTTGGCAAAGGGACTTTAACTGCAGACATCCTGCTTCAGCAATATTCAGTGATACAGTAAGCAAACACATTTTTTTGGTTATAAACTGAGATCATGGCGGCGGTCATTTGGTATCTTGCTCTGGGATTACAAATGCTTAAAAGACTATGTGGAATTTTTAATGTTTTTAAATATGGTTTTTGATTTTTGTGTACCAAAACAATTTTTTTTCATTTTGTATTTTTTTACCTTTTTTCCTTTTTTTTTTCTTTTTCTTGATGTTCTTCCCCTTCTTTTTCTGGGGATATAGTTCTGTGTTTTATGTTTGTCTGTTATGTTTTTTTGCGAATTTAAAGGGGTTTTAATATTAGTCGATTGGTTCTGATAGCCCAGTGTATTGAAGTGAGGGTTGACGGAGGGATAAACATTGTTTTTTTTTTATTTGTTAAACACATGATTTATTTTGGAATAATAAAGTGTTTGCTTTAATTGATCATTGTGAGCTACTTTTTAGTGACTGTTAGGTTTTAAGTGTCCTGATTGTTTCTTGAAAACCTGGCCTGTTTGTGGCTCTCGAGGACCAGAGTTGGCCGCCCCTGTGCTAGTCAATGCAGGAAATATAGTTAAACAAATCAAACGAATGTGCAACATAAATTGAATGTCCACACAAAGTTCAATAGTAGGGTGCATGCATTCAAAACGGCAACTCCACAGTGTTGTTATCATAACAAATATGTGCATAAAGCGGGTCCCCCGACACGGACCCGTGTTTCGCCGCGAGGCCGCGTCGGGAGGGACAGACGGAACTTTAGCTATTCTGTGCAGAATTCAACATTCAGCGTCGCTGGGAGTAAAATCGGAACTGGTTCGATCTGTCCTGAAAAGTCTGGAGTCAGTTGGCAACTCTGCTTGGTGAGTGTTTGGAATAGCAGGCCCTGTTAAGAAGGGTGCTTAAAGGTCACCGCCGCCCTGTGTCCTTGTGTTTTACCGTACACAGCTTGTTACAGAAATCATGTGGGAACCGCACCAAACTCTGCCCATCTCCTTAGAAGATGGTATTTGCAAAATCACCCTGACTAGAGACCACAGACAATGAGCAGGGGAATGCCACTTCAATTTTTGTTTCAAGTAAAGAGGGCCTTCAGTTTTTATCGTTCAAAATAACAATAAGCAGAAATGCTTAAACTGTGCCCATAGCTCAACTAGACGTCAATGTAAAACACTGAATCACAGTCTTCTGCCTAAGGCATCCAGAGTTTGTTCTAGCATTCACATTCTGAACCCTTTGTAACCTGTGTGCGAGCTTCTAAGGGAGGCCCAAGTACAGTTTATTACAATAATCAAAATGAGATATTACAATTGCAGGAACATCTGTTCTAAACTTATAAGAACATAAGATTTGTCATACTGCGTCAAATGAATGGTGCATTAAAGCCAAGAATGGATGGAGTTTCCAAAAAATGGATGGAGTTTCCTAATCATCCTTAATTTAACAAAAGCAATTTGGACCATATGAGATATTTGTGCCTCCGGTCACAAATCTGAGTCTAACAGTATACCACAGAGGCCATCTTTATTATACCCAAATGGTCCTCAGTAAACAATCTTAAATGGATATTTAGAATACGTTTACGCTGCTTTAACCAAACTACAATATTCTGAATCTTTGACTTGGGTCAGCCCTCTATCTTCAGTTGAATTTAAGGGAACTACCAGCTTAATGTCATCTGCATAAATGGAACCATTCAGGCCGAAAGACTGTGATAAATGTCCTAATGGATATAGAAAAATGTTAGAGGGTTGGGAAAAGGGACAAGCCCTGGAGATCTCTGCAGGTCAAATGCATCACAGTAGAAACAGCTTATCCAAAAATGAGATATGTCAAGAAGAAAGACAGTCACTGAATAACAATCCCATTCAGCCACACTATTTTACATTGCTCAAGAAGGATCTCATGGTCTACTAAATCAAAGGCAGATAAAATATCAAATAGGATTTTTTTCTGTCAGCCTTATTCAACAGTAATGCAACAAGTATCCAAAAACAAACATTAAAATGAGGGATTGTTTTGGCTACCTATTCCATTTTTTTTTTTTCAGCAGATCCAGACTAGTTTTCACCTTACCATATCCACAGACTTCCGGTTCTACTTTTCTTAGGAGCATCAATAGGAAATCAAAACTGCAAGTCCATGCATGCAGTGTGGTTAAAAACCAGGACTGGGTCAAGCTACTCTGAAAATATCATGCGATCTGGCAAACCTAATGAAGGATCCCAAGCATGCCACTTAATTCAGGGCTTCCCAAACCTGTCCTGGGAACCCCACAGCCAGTCGGGTTTTCAGAATATCCACAATGAATATGCATGAGATAACATATGCAAACTATCTCATCCATATTCATTGTGCCAATCCTGAAAAACCCGACTGGATAGGTGTGCGTTCAGGAGAAGTTGGGAAACACTGGGATATAATATATCCTTCCTTATCCAATATCCAGTAAGTCCACCATTGTCCTGATACTAATAGAAAGCCATCTCTTAAGTATAAATCTGATCCTAGGCAAAAATCAGTATTACAGCAAAATGTTAAGAAGCTATGTCCCAGGACTTTTTTTTTTTGCCATTATTTAGAGGCCATCTTCTAAGCCTCTCTCTCATTCCAAATGGTATTTTTTTGGCTGGTCAAAAATTAAATTTTTGGCTTTTGCATTCGATACATATTTAAGCGAATATGGTTTAACCATTTCTGGTTCCACTATGGACAAAATCACCCATACATATTTCCTGTTTTATACATGTTTTCTTCTTCTTTTCTCACAAACATTTCATACATTTGAGTTGCCAATATGAGCGGCTGTCATTACTGGAAAGACATGCACTGTGGAATAGAAGAAATAATTGGCACTAGGCATAATATTTCTTATATCAAGTAATCTGGCATGTCATTGACTCACGTCTATTCTTCTACAAGACTCTGGTCAGGTTTCTGCTTCAGAACTTGGCATGAATCAATCTTTTGACATATTCCTGAAAATGTCAGCAAAATAATGAAAAAAGAATAAAAAATAAAACCCAGCGGTTGCATTTGAATTCAACAAGACATACAAAATTGTGTCACGTGTTCAAAACAGTTTTGCTAGAGAAATAAAATGGGATAAATTATTTTGTAGTAGAAACATTTGTTTAAACATTTATACAACACATGGTTTTATATGAAGAGAATTTTATATCATATTTATTTATTCAGATTTTTTATACTGTTATTCCATATCAAGATCACAACGGTTTACAAAAGTAACATTCATAACTATAAATCAACAAATATTTACTGTTTACAGAGGTAGTATTCATAAGCAGGAATTAACATAAATCAAATGAAATGTTTCAATACATATTAAACCACTTACTAAAGTTCTACGACATAAGGTGAGTAGTTCAGGAAAATAACAAATATCACACAATCATGTTGTATTGAGATTCTTACATTCTCTCGTTATTTTTATTCCTCATGCTTCTATTATCTCTCGTCCTTCTTGTTTTTGTAGTTTCCTTACCTTCTGATATTTTTAAGTTAGGTTATATGCATTTTTGAATAGCCATGTTTTTAGCTCACATTTAAATCTTTTTCTATCTGGTATCAAACGTAATTTCTCGGGTAGCGAATTCCAAAGACAATGCTCCTTTATTTTGAGATCTTAGTGTTCACTGAGGTGTGTATGGTTGTAATGTCACGCCAATCAGACTAGTATTTCCGGAATGAATGATTTTGAATACTAACATTAATACCTTGTAATAGATTCGTGATTGTACTGGCAGCAAGTGCAGTGAGATCAGCGAAGGTGTAATGTGGTCGAATTTCCTATTTGCTAATAAAAGTCTTGCTGAGGCACAGAACATGAAATAATTAGACAAAGATGAGTCATGCCAGACAACGGGCACTTGTCAATACTAAAGTAATAAGAGCCCTGAAAGTAAAATAGATATGTTTTTTATGTTTTTGGTTACCAAACTAGTTAGACGTGTATTGTTGGTCTTATGTGACATGAGATGAGAGGGATGATTCAATTTGATTGAGATGCTCATGATTTTGTGGTAACACAATTTACCATGGCTAACCATGCATATCCCTCCTAGAAGGAGTGGCTTAATAGTTGAGAACAAGGGGCACCAGTTTAAATTCTGCTTCTCCCAATGACATGCCTTGTAACCTTGGGCAAATCACTTTATCTCTGCTTCTTCAGGTACCCACTTAGATTATAAACTCTTTTGCGTAGGGACTGGATACATATCACCATTGTGCAGCACTGCAAATATATAGAAGTGACATAAAAATGATAAGCATTATATATTTGAAGAAAGATTACATTTTGATAGATATGAGGATAATTTTCAAAACTATATACACATGTAAAACAGGGATTGTACATGCAACAGGGATATGCACTAATGCAACTTGTATTACAAAGAGGTGTTACCAGGAGTAGAGTGGGGCAAGGAAATAACTTAATGTGTGTACTTCTGATTTTCAAAATTATAAGCATAAATGTCCACGTGAGCATTTATACCAGCGCTCTAACAGATGCAAATGTACTTGCCAGTGCCATGTTAAGGTACACACAGTTTCCACTATTTTTCAAAATGGACTTAATGTGCATTGTCTTCTTTGAAAATTAGGGCTGAAGACTTCAGTCCTACATGGGCCATTATAAAATTGGCCTTTCTAGTTCTGATTGACATTATCATGGGTACTTGATTGATGTTGATGCTATTGCACTATTTTCCAAAGGTATATTTGTCAAAGTGTTTCGAAAGTCAGCCGAACAGGACCGCAGCCGGACTCCCCCACCTACTGGCACGGCCAACTCCACCTCCTCAGACCCTGGAACCTCGCTTCAGCCGGTGCCATGGCTGGCAAGCCGCACCGCGGCCTTCCTCCTGGGCCGCCACGCCAACGCCGCATGCAGGACTGCACGCCGGCGGTTCCTGCTCTGGCCTTCCTCCTGATCCCCAGCTTCCCAGGCGTGCGTGCGTGCCACCTGACCCCTTTTCAGGGGTCACCGCTTGAGGGGCCTAGATTCCTCCTCCCAAGCCTACAACTATTTAAGGCAGGGCCTGCTTCTCAGGCCTTGCCTTGTCTACGTCTGGCTCTAGTTCCTGTTTGGAACTTCCATTGTCTGATTCCTGATTCCTGTCTTCTGTTTCTCCATGCCATGACCCTTGCCTGCCTGACTACAAGATACGCTGCCTGCCAAGACCATTGCCTGCCTGCCTGACTACGAGATACGCTGCCTTCTAAGACCCCTGCCTGCCTGCCTATGAGATACGCTGCCTGCCAAGACCATTGCCAGCCTGACTACGAGATACGCCGCCCGCCAAATTCCTTGCCAACCTGACTGCCAGATACACCATCTGCCTAAATTCTTGCCTGCTGAACTCGTGTCACCACTAGCCTGAGACCCCACGTAAGTCCAGCCATCCCCAGTACCCAAGGGCTCAACCTGTGGGGAATGAGGGCTGGTAGTGGTGGTGAAGGTCCTGCGGGGTCTCGGGTATCCTTCAGCCTCTCCTGCCATCGTAAGGGTCCCCTGGGGCTCCTCCCCATTGGTTCCCTACTCCGCTGGACCAAGGATCCACTCCCGTAATAGCTAGCCAAGGCCATGGATCTAGCTGAGGCTCCTGCCTTGCAGGCAATTCCCGGGCTGGCCCAAAGAATCCTGGAGCAACAGAAGGCTCTGGAATTGCTGGCGGCTTCTATAGAGTGTCTTAACGCCCTCTTGGATTCTGTGGCCGCCACCTCTGTTCAGGCCTCTTTTCCTTCCGGCTCGCTGGCTTCAGCAGTACCTCTCCAACCGGTAATTCCCTTACCGGCTCTACCTCGCTATGCAGGGGACCCTCAGCATTGTCATGGGTTCCTCAACCAGTGCAATATGCATTTTTGCCTACAGTCTGCACTGTTCCCAGATGGTCTGACCAAGACAACGTATATCCTGTCTCTGCTTGAAGGGAAGGCCCTGGCCTGGGCCTCTCCCTTATGGGAACATACAGATCCACTGCTGCTGGACCTTTTGAGTTTCTTGGCATGTTTTTGACTTGTCTTCGAAATCCCCGGGCAGCAGATGCAAGTCAGCACGGAACTCCTTCATCTCAGACAGGGTGGTTGCTCCCTGATGTACTACACCTTGGAGATTCACACCCTATCTACTGAGCTCCATTGGGAGGAGCCATGTCTGCAAGCTATATACTTAGAATAGATGGTCTTTCCCCTAAGATCAAAGATGAGCTTGCAGCCCGCGACCTCCCAGGAATGCTAGACGCATTAATTGACCTGGCCGGGAGAATTGACCGCCGCCTCCGGGAGAGATCCTTTGAGCTAGCAGGGTTTAAACGCCACACTAACGGACCTCCTCGACCTCGCCCTGTCTCACTGAGCACCTCTCTGCAGTCCTCCTCTGAGGCCTCTTCGGAGGAGCCCATGAAACTGGGCTGAGGTCCCTTGTCACCAGAGGAATGCCAAAGGTGGCACCATTCGGGTTTCTGCTTTTATTGCGGGGATTCTGGACACTTCCTGGCCCAATGTTGAGTGCGGCCGGTAAACTCCAGGGCCTAGATTTCTCTGGAGGGGTGACCCTAGGCCTAACTGCTCCTGTCCCTCCACTCACCTTGCCGGTGACTTTGACCTTCCAAGACTGCAGCCTTCCTACCTTGGCTTTGATGGATTCAGGGGCAGGTGGGAATTTTCACATGCAAGAGATCGTGGACCAGTTATCGATTCCCAATCAGCCTTGTCCTGTTCCACTGGTTCTCTCATCAATCCACGGAGAGCCCTTGCCAGGTCAAATCACTCACACGACCATTCCACTGGAGTGCCTTGCTGAACCTGGGCATTGAGAGCACATCTCCTTCTACGTCATACAGAGGGCCATTCACCCGGTGGTCCTAGGTATCCCATGGCTGCAGCAGCATAATCCTCAGATCGACTGAATGTCTCTCCGAATCAACCACTAGGGTTCCTCGTGCTACCCTAAATGTTTCCTGGCTTCCGGTGAACTTTCTCCTGAATCCAACCCCAAAGTCTGGCGAGGCTGCCTCCTCAATATGCTCAATTCGTGGATGTATTTTCAAAGAAAGCAGCTAGCACTTTACCGCCCCATCGTCAATCGGACTGTGCTATCAACTTGATCCCGGGCTCCACACCTCCTCATGGCAGAGTATACCCGCTCTCTGAACCGAAGACTCAAGCCATGACAGACTACATCTGGAAAAACCTCCAGAATGAATTCATCCACCGTTCCAACTCTCCGGCTAGAGCCGGCTTCTTTTTCGTGGGAAAAAAAGATGGGTCTCTCCGACCCTGTATTGACTACCGTGGCTTGAATGTGATTACTGACAAGGACCGCTACCCCTTGCCACTAGTAACAGAGCTTTTTTGACCGTCTACAGGGGGCTCAGGTCTTCTCAAAATTAGACCTATGAGGTGCATTCAATCTCGTCATAATCAAGGAGGGTGACGAAAAGAAGACGGCATTTATCACAAGAAATGGCCATTACGAATATCAAGTCATGCCATTAGGGCTCTGTAATGCACCTGCCGTCTTCCAGAACTTGATGAATGAGATCCTCCGCGACCTCCTATATGTCTATGTAGTCATTTATCTGGACGACATTTTGATATATTCTAAGAACCTGCAAACCCATCGACAACACGTATGTCAAGTCCTGAAACTCTTGAGAGAGACTAGTCTCTATGCTAAACTGCAGAAATGTGTTTATGAGACGACCTCGCTGCCCTTCTTGGGCTATATAATGTCCAACCAGGGGTTCAAAATGGACCCAGCCAAGAGGAAAAATATTCTCAATTGGCCCCAGCCGACAGGCCTTCACAACCTTCAACACTTCTTAGGCTTCGCCAACTACTACTGGAGCTTCATCAAGAATTACTCCCACCTGGTGGCACCTCTGACCAGCTTAACCCATAAAGGAACTCCGGTAAAAGACTGGCCTGCCGAGGCCGAGAACGGCTTCCAGGCCTTAAAACGAGCCTTTTTGCATTACTCCTGCCTCCGTCATCTGGATCCCCGACTGCCCTTCGTCGTGGGATGCCTCCTCTGAAGGAATCCTCGATCCCACCGGGACGTTACTTCCCAATGCCTTCTTCTCCAAGAAGTTCACTCCAGCTCAACAGAATTACACTATAGGTGATCAAGAGCTCTTGGTGGTCAAAATGGCCTTCGAAGAGTGGTGCCAGTGGCTCGAGGGAGCCCAGCATCGTATGTCTATTCCGACCATAAGAATTTAGAACACCTGCACCAGGCGCAGTGCCTCAACCCTCTCCAGGCCCGTTGGGTTCTTTTCTTCACACACTTCAATTTTGAGCTACGTTATTGCCCTGCCTCTAAGAACCAGTGATCAGATGCTATTTCACAGTCCTTCTCCACGGAAGAAGCACCCAATAGTGTGAGCCACACCCTGCAAGTGTGATCCTTACAGCTACCCAGATGGTCCCCGCAGGGAAGACTGTGGAGCCACGCAGGCTTCGGAGCAGAGTTTTGGCTTGGGGTCATGACTCTCCTTCTGCTGGACATCCCGGACGGGCGAGAACACTAGCACGGCTACTACACTACTACTGGTGACCTGGTATGCGTTCGGATGTTCACGCCTAAGTGGCCTCTTGCCCAACCTGCGCCCAACAAAAATCACCCATGGGCAAATCCTGGGGCTTGCTCCAGCCTCCTCCTCCACCTAGTGAACCCCAGACCCACCTTTCGACTGACTTTCTGGTGGACCTAACTCCCTCCGGGGGGGGAACACTGTTATTTGAGTCACTGTGGATCAATTTTCCAAGATGGCTCACTTTGTGGTTCTGCCCACTCTCCCTTCAGCTCCGTGTCTAGCCCAGCTTTTTACCCAGCACGTCTTTCGACTCCACGACCTACCTCAGCACATTTGCTCAGACCGTGGCCCACAATTCACCGCCAAGTACTGGTAAAGTCTCTAAGAAATTCCACGTCACTCTGGATCTTACTTCAGCCTATCACCCACAAGCGAATGGCCAGGCAGAAAGGATGAATTGTTCCCTTATACAGTTTCTGCGAATGTACATCAATGCCCACCAAGACGATTGGGTTGAACTACTCCCATGGGCCGAATTCTCGCACAATTCTCATCCCTGCACTGCCACGGGGGCTTCCTCGTTCCAGATAGATTATTACAAGCAGCCGCTTCCCCCTATTCCACTACCGCTTCCTGTTCCATCGCCAGCTGCCCAGATGACAGCAGAGAACCTGAAGAGCCTGAGTCACAGGTACGCAAGATGCTCCTCAAAGCCAGCAGTTCAGCCAAGAAATTTGCGGATCGCCATCTCCATGCTGGACCTCAATATAGTCCTGGCCAAAAGGTTTGGCTCAGCACCCGGTTTACCCGGTTACGGGTACCATCTATGCGACTCGCACCTCGCTACATTGGACCCTTTCCCATCCTTCGGCAACTGGGTACGCGCCGGTGACCTATCAACTCCGCTTACTAGCCTCCTTGAAGATCCATAATGCTTTCTATACCTCTTTGCTGAAGCCCCTAGTCTTGTCATGGCCCTCCAGGAAGATACCCGAAGCTCCATCTATGTCCGCTGAAGAAGACACCACTTACCAAGTACAAGAGATTTATTTATTTATTTATTTATTTATTTATTTATTTATTTAAGAGGTTTTATATACCGATGCTCATGAAAATCATATCGCATCGGTTTACATATAACTTTAGTTGGAATTACAATAAACAGAGGAATTTAACCTGGAGAAACAACTCTAGAGAGAGTCACAAACAAGAATAGAGGTGGAGAATGAGTAATAGCGTTAATAACATTAACGTTAAAGTAACAACAACGATAACTGTGTTAAGTAATGTGGTGAGGTATCAAGAGTCTTATGGTGTGCTTCAGTTCTTCAGGGAAACGCTTGGCTGAAGAGCCAGGTCTTAAGCTTTTTTTTTAATGTCTTTTGGCAGGTTTCTAGGCGCAGGTCCGGTGGTAGAGAATTCCATTGTGTGGGCCCTGCTGTGGAGAGGGCCCATTTTCTGAGAGCGGTCTTGGAGGGAGGAGCATGGAGTGTGCCTTTGTATGCTGATCTTATAGGTCTGGCAGACGTGTGTAGTCGAAGCGGGAAGATTAGATCCAGTGGGGTCTGCATGTGGATAGATTTGTGGATCAGCATTAGAGCTTTGTGAATGATTCTGAATTTGACGGGGAGTCAGTGTAAGCTCTTTGGAACCGGAGAAATATGTTCATTTCTTTTGGTATTCGTCAGAATCCTTGCGGTAGAGTTCTGTAGCATCTGTAAGGGTTTTGTGGTGGATGCAGGAAGGCCGAGTAGGAGAGAATTGCAGTAGTCGATTTTAGAGAATATGATAGCTTGAAGGACCGAGCAGAAGTCGTGGGTGTGCAGGAGGGGTTTAAGCTTTTTTAGAATTTGCAGTTTGTAGAAACCTTCCTTTGTTGTATTGTTGATAAATGTTTTGAGATTCAGCCTGTTGTCGAGCTTGACTCCGAGGTCCCTCACATGTGTGATGGAAGTCAAGTTAGGAGCCGGTAGGTTGCTGAGGGCCAAATTGTTATCATTCTGCGAGATGAGTAAGATTTCAGTTTTAGAAGTAATAAGAACTAAGTTTAGGCTGGATAATAGGAGGTTGATGGAATGTAGGCAACTAGATGTCCGTAGGTGGAGGTTGATGGAATGTAGGCAACTAGATGTCCGTAGGCGGAGGCGCAAGTGAGAGTATCTGCTTGCTTAGGAAGGCTTTGGTCCTAAAGAAAATTCTTGGGAACCCTCTACAAACATCCATGATAAAGACTTGATCAAGAATTTCCATCAGGATCATCCTAAGAAACCCAAACCCCTGAGGAGGGGGCTTAGAGGAGCGGGTACTTTTGCGAAAGTCAGCTGAACAGGACCGCAGCCAGACTCCCCCACCTACCGGCTTGGCCGACACCACCTCCTCAGATCTGGGAACCTCGCTTCAGCCGGTGCTCGCGGCCTGCACCATGGCCTTCCTCCCGGGCCGCCACGCCGATGCCGCATGCAGGACAGCATGCTGGCGGCTCCTACTCTGGCCTTGCTCCTGACCACCGGCTTCCCAGGTGCATGCATGCACCACCTGACCCCTTTACAGGGGTCACCACTGGAGGGGTCTGGACTTCTCCTCCCAAGCCTGCAACTATTTAAGGCAAGGCCTGCTTCTCAGAGACCCCACGTAGGTCCAGCCGGCACCAGTACCCAAGGGCTCAACCTGCAGGGAATGAAAACTGGTAGTGGTGAAGGTCCTGTGGCGTCTCGGGTATCCTACAGCCTCACCTGCCATTGGAAGGGTCCCCTGGGTCTCCACCCATTGGTTCCCTACTCTGCTGGCCCAAGGATCCACTCCTGTAATACAAAGTACAAATCATTTTGCAGTACCGATGAGCAAAAGTGGATCTATCCACATCTGGTCATCTTCAAAAGATATTTTATCCAGCTATAAAACCTAAAAGTCTATAAAAGACTAAATGCACAATTGAATCTTTATGGGTAGAAATCCCTTATGTGTTGGGGAAGACTAAAGTGATAGGAGTATACTACCATCCACCTGGTCAAGATGGTGAGATGGACAGTGAAATGCTAAGAGAAATTAAGGAAGCTAACCAAATTGGTAGTGCGGTAATAATAGGAGATTTCAATTACCCCAATATTGATTGGGTAAATGTATCATTGGGACATGCTAGAGAGATAAAGTTCCTGGGTGGAATAAATAAGTTTTATGGAGCAATTGTTTCAGGAATCGACAAGAGAGGGAGCAATATTACATCTAATTCTCAGTGGAGCACAGGCTTTGGTGAGAGAGGTAATGGTGGTGGGGCCGCTTGGCAATAGTGATCATAATATGATCAAATTTGAATTAATGACTGAAGGGGGACAGTAAGCAAATCCAAGGCTCTTTTGCGAAACTTTCAAAAGGGAAACTTTGATAAAATGAGAAAAATAGTTAGAAAAAAACTGAAAGGAGCAGCTACAAAGGTAAATAGTGTGCAAGAGGCATGGTCATTGTTAAAAAATACCATCCTAGAAGCACAGTCCAGATGTATTCCACACATTAAGAAAGATGGAAAGAAGACAAAACGATTACCGACATGGTTAAAAGGTGAGGTGAAAGAAGCTATTTTAGCCAAAAGATCTTCATTTAAAAATTGGAAGAAGGATCCAACAGAAGAAAATAGGCTAATGCATAAGCGTTGCCAAGTTAAATATAAGACATTGATAAGACAGGCTAAGAGAGAATTTGAAAAGAAGTTGGCCAGGCCGTAGAGGCAAAAACTCACAGTAAAAATTTTTTTAAATTTATCTGAAGCAGAAAGCCTATGAGGGAGTCAGTTGGACCATTAGATAATCGAGGGGTTAAAGGGGCACTTAGAGAAGATAAGGCCATCACAGAAAGATTAAGGGGCGGATTTTCAGAGCCCTGCTCGCGTAAATCCGCCCAAAACCGGGCGGATTTACGCGAGCAGGGCCCTGCGCGCCGGTAAGCCTATTTTACATAGGCCTACCGGCGCGCGCAGAGCCCCGGAACTTGTGTAAGTCCCGGGGTTTTCGGAGGGGGTGTGTCGGGGGGCGGGCCCGAACTGTGCGGTGTTTTCGGGGCGTGTCGGGAGCGTTCCGGGGGCGGGCCGGGGGGCGTGTCTACGGCCCGGGGCGGCCCGGGGGTGTGGCCGCGCCCTCCGGACCTGCCCCAGGTCGCGTCCCGGCGCGCAGGAGGCCCGCTGACGCGCGGGGATTTACGCCTCCCTCCGGGAGGCGTAAATGCCCCGACAAAGGTAAGGGGGGGTTTAGACAGGGCCGGGCGGGTGGGTTAGGTAGGGGAAGGGAGGGGAAGGTGAGGGGAGGGCAAAGGAAAGTTTCCTCCGAGGCCGCTCCGATTTCGGAGCGGCCTTGGAGGGAACGGGGGTAGGCTGCGTGGCTCGGCGCGCGCCGGCTATACGAAATCGATAGCCTTGCGCGCGCCGATCCAGGATTTTAGCGGATACGCGCGGCTCCGCGCGTATCTACTAAAATCCTGGAGCAAGGCCTGGAGCGCAAACAAAAGTAGGCTATTCGCGCTCGTTTTAAAATCCGCCCCTAAATGATTTCTTTGCTTCGGTGTTTACTGAAGAGGATGTTGGGAAGGTACCCATACCTGAGAAGGTTTTCATGGGTAATGATTCAGATGGACTGAACCAAATCACGGTGAACCTAGAAGATAAGGTAGGCCTGATTGACAAATTGAAGAGTAGTAAATCACCTGGTCCGGATGGTATTCACCCCAGGGTTCTGAAGGAACTCAAAAATGAAATTTCAGACCTATTAGTAAAAATTTGTAACCTATCATTAAAATCATGCATTGTACCTGAAGACTGGAGGATAGCTAATGTAACCCCAATATTTAAAAAGGGCTCCAGGGGTGATCCTGGAAACTACAGACCGGTTAATCTGACTTCAGTGTCAGGAAAAATAGTGGAAAGTGTTCTAAATATCAAATTCACAGAACATATAGAAAGACATGGTTTAATGGAACAAAGTCAGCATGGCTTTACCCATCTGCTTCACTTTTTTGAAGGAGTTAATAAACATGTGGATAAAAGTGTACCGGTAGATGTAGTTTACTTAGATTTTCAGAAGGCGTTTGACAAAGTTCCTCATGAGAGGCTTCTAGAAAAAGTGAAAAGTCATGGGATAGGTGGCGATGTCCTTTCGTGGATTACAAACTGGGTAAAAGACAGGAAACAGAGAGTAGGATTAAATGGACAATTTTCTCAGTGGAAGGGAGTGGGCAGTGGAGTGCCTCAGGGATCTGTATTGGGACACTTACTTTTCAATATATTTATAAATGATCTGGAAAGAAATACGACGAATGGGGTAATCAAATTTGCAGATTATACAAAATTGTTCAGAGTAGTTAAATCACAATCAGGTTGTGATAAATTGCAGGAAGACCTTGTGAGACTGGAAAATTAGGCATCAAAATGGCAGATGAAATTTAATGTGGATAAGTGCAAGGTGATGCATATAGGGAAAAGTAACCCATGCTATAGTTACACAATGTTATGTTCCATATTAGGTGCTACCACCTAAGAAAGAGATCTAGGCGTCATAGTGGATAACACATTGAGCTCGTCAGTTCAGTTTGCTGCGGCAGTCAAAAAAGCAAACAGAATGTTGGGAATTATTAGAAAGGGAATGGTGAATAAAACAGAAAATGTCATAATGACTCTGTATCGCTCCATGGTGAGACTGCACCCTGAATACTGTGTACAATTCTTTTCGTCACATCTCAAAAAAGATATAGTTGCGATGGAGAAGGTACAGAGAAGGGCGACCAAAATGATAAGGGGAATGGAACAGCTCCCATATGAGTAGACTAAAGAGGTTAGGTTTTTCAGCTTGGAGAAGAGACAGCTGAGGGGGGATATGATAGAGGTGTTTAAAATCATGAGAGTTCTAGAACAGGTAGATGTGAATCGGTTATTTACTCTTTCAGTTAATAGAAAGACTAGGGGGCACTCCAGGAAGTTAGCATGTGTCACGTTTAAATCTAATCGGAGAAAGTTCTTTTTCTCTCAACGCACAATTAAACTCTGGAATTTGTTGCCTGAGGATTTGGTTAGTGCAGTTAGTGTTTAAAAAAGGATTGGATAAGTTCTTGGAGGAGAAGTCCATTACCTGCTATTAATTAAGTTGACTTAGAAAATAGCCACTGCTATTACTAGCAACAGTAACATGGAATAGACTTAGTTTTTGGGTACTTGCCAGGTTCTTATGGCCTGGATTGGCCACTGATAGAAACAGAATGCTGGGCTTGATGGACCCTTGGTCTGACCCAGTATGGCATGTTCTTATGTTCTTAAAACATAACTGCAGTACTTATAGGCTGAAAAGTACGACACGTCTCTGTGTTAGGAATCCCGGCTGCACTGGCCCGCGACTGCATCAGCTGGAGACCCAACTCAGCCGCCGCTCCTAGCCTCAGATGCCGCTCACGGCCTGCCCCGGCGGTGCCCAGGATGCTGCCAACTCCTGCTCCTCGTGGTTGTCCCTGTAGGTGCATGCATGCACCAAAGCGCAGGATTTAAAGGGCCAGTGGCGGAAAAGTTCCCCACGGCCCAGATTGATGACATCAGCCTAACAGGGTACTTAAACCCTGCCTCTCCACTCTCAATTCACCACAGCAACGGGTCCTGCTCTCTGGTAGAGTGCTAGTTATCTGTGTTCCTGTTTAACTGTCTTTGCTCTGCTTCACTCCAGATCCTCAGTTCCACCACCTTTTTCCTGTCTCCAGTTCCTGCCCTCTCCTCGCTCCCATGGATGGTTCTCTCGGTTCTGACTCCTTGCCTGGTACTCGACTCTGCTTGAACTCCACCTGTGCTGACTCCTTGCCTGGTTCGCGAATCTGCTTGAACTCCGACTGCTCTGGTATCCGGCTCCCCACCTGTGGTCTTGCGCTGCCCGTCCGACGCCGGCCTCCTTTGTTGGACCTCACCTTCACTTCATCTACTCAACCCCCTGACATCGCTGGGAAGGCCTGCGCCTAAGTTCTGCCAGCCCCAGTACCCAAGGGCTCAACCCGTGGGGAACGAGGGTCTGTATAGGTGAAGCTCCCGTCGGGTCTTCCCTCCCATTCCGCCTCGCCAACGACGAGGACCTCCAGGGGCCTACCCCTGGGGGTGGCAACAACCTCGCCTCGGCTCCTGGTCCACTTTCCTAACACTCTGAGAGGATTACAGAAATAAAGATCAAGAAATCAAAACATAAAAGGTGATTCCTTTTTATTGAACTAACAATAGTTTTGTAAGTGCCTGCACTAGCAATGTCTGCGGGTATCTTTTACAGGTCAAACATCATTGCTTTGTATAATATTCCAAAAGTATAAAAAAGAAAATGCAAACATTTGAAGCTACCATAATTCTATGACAAATGTATTCTTTTCAGTGAGGGGGAGAATGGGGTTAATGCTCTCTATTTCAGTACTAGTATCTAGTGAGGGGGGTTCTGGAAAAAAAGGTGTCAGTACTCATATGGAGGGTCCTTGAGTATGGGATGGGAAGGGGCAACCACCCAGAGCCCCCACCTCCTGCAACTGGCTGCAGAGCCTGTGAAATAACAGTATTGCAAATATTACATTCAACCCTAGAATACCAATACATCTCCTATTGGGAAAATGGAGCAAAACAGACTGTTGCAGACAACTACATGGAAACTAAACACTAATGGAATAGCTCACCTTAATCACACAAACAAAACATATTCAAACCCTCATCAGATACGGATTATAAATAGAAATATGCAGACAAAAACTGAACTGGAAACCCCAAGAAGCCAGACTCTGCCTGCAGTGCTACACTGGAGAAACTGAAACAGAAATGCATTTCCTTCTGCACCATGCAAAATACAAAAATATCAGCGATGCTGCACATTTACTGTACTTTTCCAAAGCTGACATATTCATATCAGTAAAAGAAATAGAAAAGGCTTTCTTTTCTACCATAGTTGTCTGGACATTTTGGAGCATATCATAACATCTCTCTCTCAAAACAATGACAGTGGCTCAGCCACACACACACTCACACACACACACACTCACACACACACTCACACTCACACACACACACTCACACTCACACATACACACTCACACATACACACTCACACACACACACACACTCACACACACACACACACACGATGACAGGAGGCTTGAGGACCCAAACATAACAGATCCTATCTCACCCCAATAATACTTTGCCTTCTCCCTCTTTTCTCCTCTCCCTTCCCTCCCCTTGGTGCTCTCTCTCACCTCCCTCTTCCCAGCAGGCAGGCTAAATCCCTTCTCTCTTTCCCCAGGAGTCCAGTATCAGTCCCCCTTTTCTCCCCCTCACTTCCCTGTTCAGTCTCTCTTCTCCAAGCCCCTTCTCCATGCAGAAAGGACACAGGAAGGGTAAGCGGAGGTGGCACCAGAAGTATGTTTGTTGGACGGGAACCACAGAGCAGGTAGGTGGAAGAAAAGGCGCCTACTCAGTACTGCCATTTACCCCCTGAATGAAAAAGCCCTGCTCATATTATGTAAGAATTAAACTGAATGTTCTCTTTACTTTAAAGGAACTTCTATTCTGGCCAGTCGGCCCCAATTTTAAAAGTTTTAGAATAAAAAAAAAGATAAGCAACTTGCTGTACAGACTGGATGGACCATTTGGTCTTTTTCTGCCGACAATACTATGTTACTATATATATGTGTGGATTTTTGAAAAAAATGTATACTCTCCTGCAAACTTCAGCTTAATCAATGTCCCTTGTTCTGGCTCCAGGGTTAGAATGCATTCTGTTATTTCTTTACACACATTTATCATGCTAAACTTGTGCATGCATTTTTCAGCTATTCAGTCTTTAGTGGGAAATATCTTCAGACAAAGCCATTTTCTCCTCAAGTTCACAGTTTGCCACGTTTAATAACAGACGCACCATGTTTCCCTTAACAAGGATAAAGGTGCATGCAGTTGACGGTGCTCTTCATCCAGACTTCGCCATTGGTTGCTTTAAGAAAAAAAATATTTTGCAAATGAAGTTTTTAGTGGTTGTTCCCTTTCATTTCAATTTTCCGTGGGAAAAAAAGCAAATAAAAAAATATTTACCTAAATATAAGACGCTTTCTAGATTTCAGTTACCAAAAATGAAGGGAACCAGGTTCACCCCAAAATTAAGCACAAAAAACAGTTTAAATGCACTGTGCAGTCACAAATGGTGATCATAATGAAGGTTGCTGAAGGAAACAAAACAATGGTGAGCGTCTTATGCAGTCATATCTTTTTTTTATTTATTGATATGTCTGTTTACTTTTACTTTTGATATTCCACATGGCAGGCTGTGAACTTTCCCTTTCCAAGGGGTTATGGTACTCATTGTAATTCTATTATTTTCATTTAGGACTCTTTTCAGTGAAATATGATTTCTGGAATGAAACGGAGAAAGAGAAGTTGATGTCAGACAAGGACAGTAACATCCATCAGGGTCTGTCCATTTAACTTGCTAGAGCAATGCCAAGAGACCTCAGTTGATCTCTATCCTTTCTCTCCTTGCTAATTTTAGATTTTGGGTTTGGTTTGTTTTGGGGGGGGCGGTCCCATAAATGCTAAAACAATTTCATTGTTGCTTTTATGTAAAGTTTAGGTAATGGGGAAGGAAATTTCTGTGAACAGATGATATCCTTGGACTTGATGGAAAGTTAGCAATTAATGGCTAGCGTCAAATGACAGAAGAGTAGCTGTACATATCTGAAAAGCCACTGTGGTTGGATATTCTCTTGTAAAACGTGTTCTTAGATCTTGCTCAATGGAATGAAAAACATTGTTCCCAACATTAATCTTTTCACCATTTTTTGCTGTCTTTAAGAATATGGTTAGAGTCTAGTTGAAAGTAACCAAGGGCCAAATGTACTGAAGGTTTCCTCCCACTTTCTGTATTAAGTTAGCCCAATAAAAATGTACCACCTACAATTTGTTTGTTGACCCTTAATTCTAGGAGTGTGCAGAGGCAACATTTTTGTTTTGGTTTGTTTATTCATTTCCTAGAGTGCCTCCACTCACTTGGTTCATTTCAAATTAAAACAATTGTAAGACATGTTACGGTGGTAAGATTGGCTTAGCCTATGGGGTACACAGGAGCTTCACCTATACCAACCCCTTTCACCTTGGGTTGAACCCTCTCATTTTGGGGGCCCGCAGGTCTTAGGCAAGAGTCTCTGTGGCAATGGCATAGGCATTGATCCAGGCTAGGCTAGGGTCATAGGCAGGTGGCAAGCAAGAATGGTCAGTGTCCAGGCAAGGATCAGAGGTAGGTGGTAAACAGGAATGTTCAATGACCAGGAAAGGGTCAGAGGCTGGTAAGAAATGGGAATGGTAAATGTCTAGGCAAGGGTCAGATCCAGAAGTCAGTCCAAAGGAAGGCAGGGAAATGAGGCAAATGGGACTGATGTTAGGATCTGCTCCTCCAGAGGGGAGGAACTAACAATCTGTTATAATATGCTCCACCAGAGGGGAGGAGTTAGCAATCTGGTAGGATCTGCTATGCTGATGAGAGGAGCAAGCAGATGAGAGTTAGCAGTCTGTTGTGCTCAGCTCCTGAAGTAGGAGGAGTGAGCATTCTAATGTAAATAGGTGAATCATTGGGCCGATGGCAGATGACAGCGCCCCCAGGAGGATATCCTGAGAGGGACCACCGGCTAGGCTTGGGTATGGAGACACAGATAGTTCTTTTATTTGACAGGTTAGTAGAACCACCAGAGGTGGCAGTAATGAGCTGATGTGCCCAGCAGGGCTGAAGTCCTTCAGATACTGGAACTGCGATCCCAGGGTTGCTGAGCTGTAGAGAGACTATAGATAGTGAGTAGACAGGGTATGTTGTATACATAGCCAGTAGTAGATGACACACTCACATAGATTCTTAAGAAGGCTCAGTAGCTGGAAAGAGTTAGGCCCTCGAGGAGCGAGTACCTGGTTCCAGGGAAAGCTCTGAGCGATGGTAACTCACAATTGTCTGTATCTGCAATGGCTTCCAGGCAGTAGAGAATCTTCAGTGTATTCAGGAACATGAGCCCTCGAGGCGAGTACCGATTCCTATATGCAATCTGAAATAGTAACTCACAATGTCTGTACCTGCGATAGCTTCTAGACAGTAGAGAATCTTCAGAGTGTTTAGGAACAAGGGCCCTCGAGGAGCGAGTACCGGTTCCTATCTGTAATCTGAAATAGTAACTCACAATATCTGTATCTGTGATTGCTTCCAGGCAATAGAGAGTCTTCTGAGTGTTCAGGAACATAGGCCCCCGAGGAGCGAGTACCGGTTCCTGTCTTAGTGATCTGAAATCAAGAAAAGAGAGGGAGGCCCCCGAGGAGCGGGTACCCCTGGTAAATCCGAAGAGGCAGAGTAGCATAGAGAGAAGTGGGTCCAAATGAATCCCCACAATCAATCCTTGCTAACTCAAATCGTAAGCGTACGTGAAGACCTTTTATGTTGGAAGCAGATGACGTCAATACAGGGGGACGCCCCCTGATGTTCGCGCTCTTGCTGGTACATACTTCGGAGCGCACGCACACCCTACATTATCAAGAACATGGCGGATCCACAGTGTCAAGCCAGTCCGGGGACGCCGGGGAGAAGCGGTATTGAGATGCCGCGGCAGCAAGCTGTCCATCAGACCCGGAGGGAGTCGCCACAGAGGTAGAGAGAGTGGAGCGAGGGCGTAGAGCAGGCACGAATGCAACAACTGAGGAGACAAAATAAGTTGGGCTGGATAGACAAGGTAGACTGGGTTAGGGAGATGAGGCAGGCTGAGCTAGAGAGATGAGGCAAGCTGGACTGGAAAGATGAGGCAGGAAGCAGGAACAGGAATGCAGGAACCAGGAGCAGCAACACACTACACAGAACGATGCAGGAGACCCGTTGCTGAAGCACTGAAATGGTATCTGATGTCAGCTTAAATATCAGTGGCGGCTAACATCATCCGAGGGTACTCGGACCTGAACTCTTGCCACATCTCCTTTAAGGCTTGGACACATGCCTAGAGGGTTACTGGAGGAGGAGAAATCGAGGACATGGTGAAGCACCAGCATGTAGGCTATGTGGTGCAGCTTTGATGGCAAGGAGTGGTGTTCCTGCTGCAGGCAGAGTCTGTTGGCCTCAGGGGTAAATGTTGCTTATTCGTTCCAGTTCTTATTTTTGTTTTCCATTAAAGTCAATAAGGGAAACAATGCAGCTTATTTTGAGTTCCAAAATTGGGTTTTTCTAGTCAATTCTAATGAAATTTGTAGGTAGATATCCTTAGAAGTGGAATGAGAAATACAAGGCACTAAGAAAATAGCAAAATGGCACCAAATATGCCGTGAATAGCCCAAGACATCATACAGGGGCAAAAGGGTATCAGTAGTGGCAGGAGATCTCCAAGGCACTATGCCAGGAGCAAATCAAGCAAGAGTGGGAAGAACACCTCAAGGCTTCAAAAGAAGGCATCAACAACAGTGGCATGAATCTCCAAAAGGGCAAAGTATTACCAAGACTGGCATGAACATCCTATAGCAAAATGAAAGGGGAATAAAGCAGCAAAGGTGGCAGAAAAATCTCGAAGGCACTGATAGAGGGACAAAGCAGCACAAAGAGTGATATGAAAACCCCAAGATACCATGAGAGATGCACAGCAATCACCAACATTGGCAAGAAAACCCCAAGGTGTAGAGTCTAGTGTATGATAACAAGGCTGAGTAGGAGACAGACATCCAAGGTATAGCATAAAGAGTACAGAAGGAAAGCAGAGTGCCAGCATGACCCCCAAGCTATAGAGTTTGGGGTATGGGAGTAAGGCTGAACGGCAGTAACACCACCACCACAGTGGTACATAAGGGGTATAGCAGCAAGGCAAAGTGCCAACAAGGTCCCCAAGCTGCTACATAAGAGGTATAGCAGAAAGGCAGAGTGGTAACTAGACCTCCAGGGTATAGAGTCTGAGATATGGTAGGTAAGACTGAGTGGAATGTACCTGCAAGGAGGTACATTGAAGCATGGCAGCAAGAAGCATGGGAGTACGACCCCCAAGTGTATCATCAGGAACAGGGCTACTAGGCAGAGTGGCAGCAGCACCACCAAGGTGTGGCATCAGCAGCAGGGCAGCTAGGCAGAGTAACAGCAAATCACCCAGATCTCTACTGCTGTCATTCCCTTCTCTCCCCTTTGCCATGAGATGATGGAATTAAAAGTGACTACAAGGGTTCTGATATCACAATATACTATATTGATATTGTACCACTCACCAGTACCACTGTAATACTGATTGAGTTTCTGTCACAAACACTCAGTCAACTTGTCTGAGTTCACTTGTGCTTAGCAAGCACAGTGCCAACTTACCAAGCAAATTTAGAAGCTTACTAGTGGCACAAACTCAGTTTCTGTCTGGCTAGCAGCTAGGGCTATACCTCACAGTATGTGCAAAAATATCTCTCTCACTACACACACACACACACACACACACACACTCACACACACACACATGCACACACATATATACAGGATGTTTTTGCACTGCTTATTAACGCCTTTTGCACACACAAAACAATTGTGACAGAAAATATTCTGACAACACAGCACTTATGTTCTTTCTTTGTTGGTCAAGAAGTGCACACTGTGCAGTAAGAATCAAAAAATCATTAACACCGCTGTTTGTTTTTTCACTGGCACGTCCCTCTGCCCTTCTCAAGTGAACAGACAAAATGCAGTAGCACCTCTGACTCTCACTGACCGCAAGGGCGATGCAATGCGACTGCATCAGTGAAGATAACAAAAAAAACTCTTTGCTAATGCCAAGATTCCTCTCTTTCCTTCTTTTCAAGAACATTTTCTTTGACTCTCTTAGGGTTTCTCAAAAGACAAGCTTGTACTCAGATCTTTCATCGGCATCACTTAATCCAGATGGCAGCTATAGTCGATTTTTAAAAAATGCTTCACTTCAATTGTTTCTTCATCCTGTCTACTTGCTTTGTCTCAGCTCTGGCCTGGCTACTACACAAGCATTGGTTGATAGGGATGTGAATCGTTTTTCTGACAAAAATATCGGAAGATATTTTCAAACCCGTCAGAATTCAGGGGCCCCCAAACCCAATAGGAAAACCCTACGAAATTTTTCGTGGGGTTCTCTTAAAGTTTTTGGGGGGGCGGGAAGAAAGGGCACTTAAAAATAAACCCCAAACCACCCCAACCCTTTAAATTTAATTCTTTCGCATCCCCCACTCTGCCAACCCCCCCAAA